>NC_046643.1:14387638-14667638 GCF_900324485.2 Mastacembelus armatus | reverse complement strand
TCAGTGCACAGCAGGGCAGCCAAACATGCAAAAGAGATGAGGAATAGTTGCACAGATACAGACCATAAAGTATCAATGATACATATTTACTTGCATTCAAATTTAAACTCAACATATGTTAAGCTTTATCTTTTGTCTCTAGGAGTCTTCAATAAGGAGATTATTTGGATATTTTAGCTAATGCAAAGAGACATTTTAACTAATGTTCCACATTATTATTGGCATATATTGGCACTATAGAGACGAAAAGAGCTCAAATTAATGGTCAAAGTTAAATCTGAACAGCTACAAAGTGAAAATATTGTCCTCATTTTTAGAGTTTGTTCTTTTCAATAGTTAATTAGTTTAGTCTCTGCTGTATTCGTGAGTATTAATTGTGTGTTACAGTCCATTTCTGGCTGCATTCAGAAATAATTAGCCATAACTCTTGTGGAAAAGTGTCAGTCAGTGTTTTAACCCGTGAGGGCGGATGGAAATGAGTCCGCAGCAGGCGCCGCCTCGGAAGCCTCCACCAATGAAGGCGGTCCTGAGGCGGGACTGTCGCTGTCCGATGTTCTGGCAACAGGTTGCGCTGGTAGCGGGGGAGAATTTCCCGGTGTCCTCAGTTCATTGAGTAACACCTTCTCATCTTACCAGCACTGTACCGAGCTGCTGCTGTCGGGGCTGGCACAGGACCCCTGACTGTGGAAGAACCAACATCTCGGCATTTGAAGCGTCTTTGCAGGTGCAGTATAGAAGTAGTCTGTTCACACAGCTGCTGCCTCTTTACTGTACATCTACTTTTGTGGGATTTTAAAGGTGAAAGTGCTGTGTGTGTGTGTGTGTGTGTGAGAGAGAGAGAGAGAGTAATACTGTATGTGTTCCTCTGTGTTTTGCTGAGCGGGCATTTAATAGGGTTTGTGTAAGCAGGGATGGACACCTGTGGCTTTGTGATTGGATTTGGCAGCTGTCTCCTCCTGCTCAGCATTTCAGCTCATGATAATCACCGAGAAAAAAATGCGCTTTTTGCAGGAAAAGCCTTTTGTTGTGTCTGCAAAGGTTTGATGCATCTGTGTGTGTGTGTGTCTGTGTCTGTGTAATTGGATCTGAGCTGCGTAAAGAGGACATGAGAGGTTACTCTGGCAGGTAAAGGCTTCACATGTAGGACGCGTCTCGTTTGTAGACAGGAGCGTGGGTTGTTTGTTTATCTTGTCGCTCGGCTCGTGGTCCCACCGCCCCGTGTAAACAACCCGGTGGTTTCGATGCGCACCGATCCTGACTGACCGGATAGGTGTGTGTGACGCAATTAATCCAGGAGCACACAGGTGCTGAAGCGGTTGCTCTGCTCTAATGGCTCCTCCTGTCTCAAGTGTCTTTGAGTTGACGCATCGATATGAATTTGAAAGCCACGTTATTTAGTTCACGAATCAAGCTGAGTAAACAATCTCATGCCTGCCAAAGAAACAATGCAGGCTTTGTGTAGGTTGGAAATAACCTGGCTGAAAAGTGAGATAAGTTTTATGACGGTCCCCTTCATCAGTTTACAATCGATAACCCACCAGCTGTTAAAAGGTTTTGTTGTCCTGACCTGAAACCTGTGCTGAGGCACAGCCCACAACACTGGTAACTACAATAGATTGTTAAACATTTACTATACTCACCCAAGGACAAATACTACAGTATTTATTCCAAGGATGGATGTGTTTTTAGCTGGTGTCCCAGCATGGTTAAATACGTTACTGTTCTCTCTTACCAAAGTCATTTAGGCCAAGCAGATGATACTAAAAACTAACCAAACTATTTATGTATGTTTGTTTTATATATCTACTCCAATATCTGCACATCCCTTTAATTTGGCTATATTGTGTAACCATGTGTGTATTTGCCATATCCTGAATATCATTTGAAAAGGGCCTTTTTTTGTCAGACAACTAATGAAAAATCCCCATCACAATGTTCTTGATGTTCTAGTTTAAATTAGATTCAAAGCCCAAATTTAGCTTGAAAAAATAGTTAGAATATCAAAATGCACCGAGTAGCTCTGTTTCTGTTTTCACTCGATGTTTTCTGTTCCTAAAATGTGGTCCTGCTGGGTGAGGTAAAGTAGGGGAGAAAGCTGAAGATCAGCTGTGTGATTAGAGGCCTTGGAGGGTACAGGAAACCGAGAGGTGCCTGCTGGGTGAGCAAAAAGAGAAGAGTTATGGCAGACAGGCCTGTTCGGTGACATTCCTGTCTCTGTTGACACTGCTTATTCCTGTGACAAGTGAGAAAAAGCACAAGAGGAGGTGAACCAGTTGTCACCCAGCAGTGCTCAGCTATTGGTTGCTGAACGTGTGGAACAGCTGAACCTCTGCTGGTATCTGTATTTACCGAAGGAGCGTGTTTACACCTGGGAGCCTTCAGTGTGCGGCCAGTGATCAGCAGCTGAGGGCTGAGCACCTTGACAACAGTTACACTCAACAATCATTTCTTTTTTTTCTTTTTTTTTTATTTGAACAAGGAAGATGTTCCAATTGTTGGAGGCCGTTTTTTGACCTTCAGGTTGTTGTTTGAGGTCCATTGTGCATCATTGTCTGCTGGTTGCTTGTTATTATGTTAGAACAGGGGAATTAATTTATTTTGCACTCTATTTATAGTCTCCATTTTGTCGCCTTTTAATTAGTCTCTTTTTATTTACTGCCTATGTGGACAGTTTTCCACATGTGCAGGCTTTACAGTTGATGCTGCCCTAGTTCTCAGTTTCCTCTTAATCTGTCCTTTTTATACAAATGCAAGCCACGAGCAATGCCGACTGTAAAGGGAGCGCCTGGAATCCTAAGAATGTTTTAGGAAGGACAAAGGCTGACTTTGATTCACTAATCTGACCTCATTACTAGTCGAGGTGCTTGTGTGTTACCCTATAACCATTAATGTGTTAGAGCAGGTTACGTTTTAATTCCTGTGAGACTCACATCTGCATGTCCTGTAGGTGAGGAAACAGGCTGGGATTGGAGTGTGGTAGTGAAACTCAGCATTAACAGAGCTTAAATACAAAGAAAGGAGCAATAACACTCCCTGCATGTGAAGACATAATGTGACTAGAGTAACTAAAGTGTATTAACATGATTACCATTACTTACAGACATTTAGACATACTGAAAGGAGTGATGCTAATTATGTCGGCTACCTGCTACCAAATACACGGCAAGTTTGTGCACGTGTCCGTGCACACCCTTGCATTTATGTGTGTGTTTGCATATGCTTGAGCTGATGTGTGTGCCTGCACAGCTGAAAGTAAACCATCTACGCTTGAGTGACTCTACTCTGAAGTCTGATGTCAGGGGAAACTGGCAGAGAAGCAGAGACAGAAAGAGAAGAGGTCCATTCCTGACATAGCCCCTACTGTTTAATGCTCCACAGAGCCTGGACTAAAGGACCAGTATTCACAGTCGCATAGTGTTTATCACCAAGGTCATTCTCAGAGCATGTAAGAAGGACGTGCTACCTGACTGAGTTTTTAAACTTCTGGCTCTGAAAATTAATATGTAAATATTGTGGCCATCAGTTTAATCAGTTCACTTCATTTTGAAGCAAAAATACCAAACATATGTTCTTCTCAAATGTGATTTCTTCTTCTTTTATTTTTTATGTGTACTGTAACAGAACATTGCTGGGTTTTGTACTCAGGGTTAGATAAAACAAGGAATCTGAACACAATCACACTGGACTATTGTTTTCTGACATTTAATAGACTCAACCGTGATCAAAATATTAATGTGCAGATAAATCAGTAATGAAAATGACATTAAATTTTCAAACAGCATTAAAGATTTGGTTGAATTTAAAGAGGTATGCCAGTCATTTGGTATCACGTTTGCATGTAGTTGCTGGATTCAAGAGAGAATTTTTTAAAAGATGGATCAAAAGCAAAGCAACAGACAAGAAGATATCTTGACTTTTAGTCCCCAAGGTGGCTCCAAAAATGCTGCATCCAACGTTTTCAGTGACGCAGAATTAGAAGCTTAATTAAGGAACATGAAATTATACAGCCCTTACTATTATCACAAGGTTGCCTGTGATTAGTAAAGTGATCGTCATGTGTAAAATTTGTGGAATGTTCCTTCATATTTGTTAACAATATCAGAGGATCATTTGCTACTGTGGCCACCAGGAGTGTAAAACTAGTCACCTATTACATGTCAACCACCTGGACACACACACACACACACAGACAGACAGTCCTTATTCCCCTGTTTTTCCAGTATCAGAATTAAAAAGACATATGGTAAATACATTAAGAAATACTTAAAGAAATTCAGTAAATGAGGAAACCCTTTGTCTGTTTACTTGTTTTCTCTTTCTCAGTAATTATTGGCTGAAACCATAATCATGGTGTGGTTATTAACATTCTTTTGTAAGTGAAGGTTCTCCTGATCCAGCAGTGTTTTCTCTGCCTTCCGGACACACCCTCAGGAAAACGTAGGCCTCAACCTGCACAAAGTGGTTCTCAGTAGTGCCCAGTAGTGGCACATTTGGTAATAGGTTCCAGTTGAGATGGAATTTCACCTGTAGGACAGAAAGAGAAATGGACAGCTTCATCATGATCTACAATCTGATATTTTAGCTGAACCAAAGTGACTATGTAAAAAAGCCCAGAGCAGGGGCATGAAGGAGGAGTGGCAGAGGTTAAAAGGAGGCATCAGAGTTGGGAAGAATTACTTTTTGTTAAGTGAGGAAATGGCAAGAGCAAAAACGACAAGGGTGCGTCTTGGCACAATGGCTAACACAGAGTCAGGTTGATTTTAGTCTTCTGTGAGTGTGTATTGTGGAATAGATTATAAAATAAGGTTGCAACATAAACTTTCATGTTGAGCCGTCTCACTGTCTTTAAACTTTGTTTGACTGATTCATCTGATTTGCATTTCTGTTGTTTTCCCTTCCCTGTCTGACTAGGCTGCATGCACAGAAACCAGGAAGTGAACATGAGCAGTCTATCCACTGACAGGAAGCCTCTTGTGGATTATGGTGTTCAGATCCGCTTCATCAATGACCTCCATGACACCGGAGGGGGTTACCCTGAGAAATCCAGAGTAAACAACAGCGCAACTCCCACTTCCAATAAATACGGGGTGGCAGTGCGGGTCCAGGGAATCTCCGGACAGCCTTATGTGGTCTTGAAAGATGGTGATAAAGGTGACTCATATGGGGTCCAACTAAACAGTCCCACTCCCAGCACAGGTTTACCTTCACCTTACAACAGCCTGCCCAAAGTTAGTAAAGAGCCAGTAGAATTTGCAAATCCCTATAGTCCTGTTGTAAACACAGTTCGCTCCCCTGTATCTCCACCGGAGGAAGAGGATGGGGAGATTTTCGGGAGCCCTCTTAAGCGACCCCCAGGGGATGGTCAAGCAGGAACACAAGGGGAGGAGGAGGGTGGAGCTAAAAGAGAGGGGCAGGTGGAAAGGCCGAAAGCTGAACCTCAGTTCAAAGCAGCAACCAGTGAAGCAGAGAAAAGCAGAGATTGGACCAGTCAAGAGAAGTATAATGAAGCAGGGCTCAAACCAGTCAAATCAAACAATGTGGGACCCAGAGGGGTCACGCAAACTGGCTCTGGTTTCACGGGCTCTTTGGGGAGATACAGTGGGAAAACACAGAGAAACTTGTCTTCAAAGTTGTTCCCAAATCCTCCAACATCAACTGACGAGACGCCCGCCCCAGTTATCAACACCGACTCCCTGGCTCCCATTAACAAGCTCATCAGTAAGTTCAACAGTGGGACACCAGAGAGCGCCCCGCAAACCCGGGGGCGCTCCGGAGTGAGGCAGAGGCTCAGGTTTGACGAACGCAGGAGGTCCAGAAGTCTTGATACTGAAAAAGTTGTCCAACCAGAGGTTTCCCTTCCCTCTCCTAATTCTCCACTTCTAAATCCCTATGCTGCCCCTCAGTCTGCCTCCTCCAATTTGTGGACATCATCTGCCCCAGTGAGCGGTAGCCTGGGAAGGAAACCTGCATCTGTTACCAAGGTTACAGCACTCGAGGTGCCCAAGCTAAGCTTTCAGTCACCAGGGAGGTTTGTTGCTAAGGACACCCCTCCAACTGTAGCAAAAAAGCCTGTAAGTACCAGTAATGGGGAGCTTATGAGCTATCTGAAGGTACTACATTTTCTTTGTTTTGTGTCTGTCGTCTTCACTTTAACTTAAATCAATTTTTGAAGGAGACACTTCCAAGAAAGCAGAGTCAAAGCACAGAGATCATCGGCAGGGAGGAAGCTCAAGTTAAGCAAGATTTTCAAAACATCCTTAAAGAGAGGTAAATAAAATAAGCAAGTATGATGCACTGCCTGGTTAGAGTCATTTTTACAGTACAAGGGTTTTTCCAGTCTGATCCTCTGTTCTCATCAGCCCCGGTGAAAGTGGTGGATCCCTCAAAAGACAGATCAACCTCAACTCAGATGGCAGTTCAAAGGTACGACAAGACGCGGAAACACACATATTCATGTATTAGACAAATATAGGATTATATTGTAGCATTACATTTTGTATTTTGTGTGTGAAAAGCAGCAGTTCTTTAAAGGAGATGACTTAGTTGTTCTTCTAGGGTTAGTCCCACTTCCTCTCTTGTGACATTTTTGCATTTAAACATCTTATGTGTGACATTTGGGTTTGTTTGTTTTCTTTCACAAAGTTAGATATAAATATTGATGTCATTTGTGTACAGTAAATATTAAGCTACAGCCAGAAACTAGTTAGCTTAGCATGGAGACTGGAAAAGAGGAGAAACAGCTAGTGTGGATCAAGAAAAGGAAGCGAAATCCCCAAACTAGCGCCTGTAAAGCTCACTAATTTCAAGCATTATGTCTAGTTTGTTTCTTCAGTGGTCACAGTCACAGTTGCTTTGTTTAGACAGAGAAAGAACAAGTAAATTAAATTATGGAATAGAATAAGAAATGCATTGTTGTATTAATAACAGGACAGGATTTATAATGGATTCATAATGGCACCCCTAGTTTCAGAATATTGGCCCAACAAAAGATTGGAAAGTAACGGTGTCTGGGATGAGAGTCTACTTCTCAACAGAACAGTTTTTATAATGGAACAGATGGTTGGCAACCTGTTCTCTTTTTTGAGGGTATTAAGTTTCCATTTCAATCACTTTATCTCCAAGGATCTTCTTTTGGCAAGCCAGAAAATGTGCAAATGAAGGGGCATGCCGAGTATTCCTGTCAGTTCTGGTGCCACTTCTGCTCTTTTCTTATTAAAATAGACTGTGCCATGTTTTTATGGTCGTGAACACACCACCTCCTTTTAATTTGCATAAATCTACATACAGAAGTTATCCCTTTGTGTCCCTACCTTCTCATATTACATGCACTTGATTATGTATGATCCTTTGTTATCTACTTCGCAGTGTGTTTGTGACCATGGCTGCCTGTGAATTATTTGCCCGTCTTGTCTCTTGGCAACGATGGACCTGCAGAGGAAAGCTGTTGAGGGCGCAGTGTGTGATGAGGGCTCAGTGTGTGTTGAGGGCTCAGTGTGTGATGAGGGCTCAGTGTGTGTTGAGGGCTCAGTGTGTGATGAGGGCTCAGTGTGTGTTGAGGGCGCAGTTGTTGAGAGCCATCAATAATTGAGTTGGACTGGAACTCTGCACCAGCCGGGGGTTGGTTTGCCGGATGGGACAGATCCTTCTCCGATGAGTCTTGAATAAAACCCCTTTGTTTTCATGATGTTAACTTGTCTGCTTCAGTAGATTTAGTGGCTGGTTTTTTAACCAGCAGTTATCTCAGGCTCTTCAAACCACACAGTGAAGGATTATACACTGGCTTTCACCTCAGGCTATTTTCTCCAGCTCTGCCTCTAAACCAAAATTGCTTTTGTCTGTGTAAACCCAGAACACAAGATGAGAGTAGGATAAATGCATGTTGTGAAGGACTCATCCAGAGATTGTTTTGGGGCATTTGTCATATATCCAATGTTCAGATATATTTACTGATTCTTGCTTAGTCTTTTTACTTCAGAGGATTTCTTGCATTTTGAAGTTTTATGTGAAGCAGGGTTCACATTCTCACTAATGCATGTGGCTCTGTAGTTTTTAGAAACCTGAAATCGTCTGGTTATGGAGTAATTTATGAAGGAAAAAAAACAAAGATAAGAAAGTTTGAGACAAAAGAGACAAAACCTAGTTTTCAGTAACAAAAACATCTTTTCCTTTTGTATTCTACCATTAACGACACCTGAGATTTATCTAGTGACCCTGCAGACATATCCTGACCCCAGTGATGTGAACCACTGGACTAGAGACCATCAAGATGCAACCAGCTATTATTTTAGGCATTAATTGAATTGAATTTGCAATATGTAATCACATCATCTTAGCATCAGCCATGACTACTAATGTAATCTTTTATTTTACATGTTCTGTGTAATGTTATTATGTTATCTGTTCATTTTGTTTTTGTGAGGACCTGAAATGTCCCAGAATGGGATTATCTATAGACTTCACTTCAGGGGAGGAGATGAAACACAACAATTCTGGGCCAAACCTATCTTCATAATCTATCACCGATAAGGAAGAAGAGGAGCAGAACCGTCCGTGATCTTCGCTTTGTCTGTGTTTTCTGTCTCTGTGTGCGTCCCTGTAATGAGTGTGTAGGAGGATAAGAGACTTCATGGGAAGGGTGCGCTCCTTTTCAGTGAGAGGGGGTCCTGATGAGCGGCGGAGTGGAGTGGGCGACGAATGAGCTGCTGCTCTGGCTCTGCTCCCCTGCAGCCTGTCAGAAACGGTTGTTTCTGTGTGGAGATTGTCTTTTTTGATGACGAAGGGCCTGTTCTCTCAAAAAAAAAAAAAAAAAAAATTTTTGACTATCAGAAACTAGGACGGGGAATCCAAGACAGAGTTCTTTCTTTTACACTTCATTATAATACAGAGAGCAGTATGTATTTCCAAGTCTGACAGTGACACACTGTACTGTGCCTCTGGCTATGCTCTCTATGTCTTGTGCCCTGTCTTTGTCCTTTTTCTCAGTGTCACACCCTCAGTTTCATCCACACTTTGTCTGTGTGTGTGTGTTTGTGTGCAGAAGGGAGGGTCTGATGGAAGCATACCAAAGGGGAGCCTTGAAGAACTTCAGGAGCAACTCAATCGCTGCAAAAAAGAACTGCAGCAGGCACACAATGAGTAAGGACGTGTGTGTGTGTTTTGTGTTGAGTGAGTGCACTTACCAGACAACAATAAGCATTCAGTTATTGTTCCTGTGGCTTTTTTTCTCAGAGGATCATTTCACTAATGCCTGGTTGATTAGTTTCTTAATGAGTGTATGTGGTGTTGCAATATTAATAATGTGTGTGTGTGTGTGTGTGTGTCTGCAGACTGGCCCAGGAGCGAATAGCCAGAGAGGGGGCTGAGTCTCGTCTGCGGCTACAGGAAGATCAGCTGGCTGAACTTCAGGAGGAGCTGAGGAGGCTTTCAGAAAACTCACCTCACTCAGACTCTCTGCAGGCGGTACTTTCACTCTGCACAATACACACAACACATCGTTCCGTTTCTACTGTACCATCTGCCTGCTTAATCCATTCTTTCTACAGGATGTGATGACTCTGCATGCAGATCTGGCTGAGGCCGCCATGTTACGTCAGCGCCAGGAGGAGGTGCTCCACCAGCGGGAGCGGGAGCTGACGGCCCTGAAAGGGGCTCTGAAGGAGGAGGTGGAGTGCCACGACAGAGAGATGGAGTCTCTGAGGGAGCAGTACAGCCAGGACATGGAGAATCTGAGAAAGACCATGGAACAGGTCACAAAGGTGGACACAGTAAATCACACAAAACATTATTCTGCTGCTGATAAGCTAAAGCTCAGCTTTTCTGAATAGATCTCAAAGGGGTTGAATTTTAATCCACCAGTGGCTTAGCCTATTAGTAAAAATGATTCAAATCAGAGAATAAAAACTGTGCCACTGAGAGAAACCATGAGGGACTTTTGAACAGCTAAATGGGGCTCCATGGTGCACAACAGGAATAGTGATACATTCAATGAATCTGTCACTTGAGCAACAGTTATACCCCTATAAAAATATCCATGTTGTTTGCTGTGAGCTCTGTGATATCTGTGTGACTATCTGCTGCCTTATAAATGCTCCTGAATTTTCACTCACTGTAAGAAAAGATTTTATTTTAATCAGCAGAATAAAAAAAAAAGTCAGTTTTGTAACTTTTATTTCACTGAACTAACACAGACAAAAGTGTAGAAAGAATAGTTAATTTTTCTCATGATATTGTTTCAAGCTAAGAACCTGCAGATTAAAAGACAGTTAACGAGGAAGGATTTATAGCAGCAGAACCTGTAATGCAGTAACCACAATGAATATTTCTCTTATTAATCCTCAGACTTTTTCACTTTTTTTGTTACATCTGAGTGTGCTAATGCATTCTTAAGATAGAAACAGTCAGAACATTTTGGATGTAGTGCGCGGATGTTCAGCTAATACCTGTCAGGCAGCTTGTGTGTCCTGCATGCCTTATTAAGGTGCTCCTTAATTGTTCTTTTGATGTTGCCTATTATACACCCAGGCTCTGACTTGTCATTCTGTTTCATGTGTCAATATACAGTCAATCTTCAAACGCAGAGTCAGGGTGCAAATAAGGTCATGCTATGTGTGGATAGTTATAAAAGAGAATTTCGCTCCTTGTGATTGCAGTCTAAAACTTTTCCAGCCGAATTTCTTTTTCTACCAGTGCGCTATTTTTTGACTACTGCAGGATATGGTGCAGAAGAAATACGAAGCGTATACATATACAGGAATAGATCATTATGCAGATTCTGAAACATTAACAGAGGTGTCAAGAATAAAAGTAACATGCAGCCTGAAAGCAGGAAATCCACAGACAGGTTGTCAGTAGCTGTTGATGAGGTGGCAAGAGGAGGATTAAAAAAAAAAAAGTAGTTGGAGTAATATTTGTGATGTTGGTTCTCGTCTGATATGTTACAGTGTTATTTCTTATGTAGAAGTATTTTTTTTACAAGATGATTACTTGCTTATTTAGATGAAAGGTATCTTCTGCTTTTCTGTTCCCTAGTGCTGAAAGTTAAAACAAAATGTGATAGATCTGGGTGTGTGAATCATCGCTCTTACATGCCATAATAATGAGACGGGTAGTTTCATAGGAGGAATAAGCCTGTGTTACACACTGATCCCACAGGCCTAAAGATGATGGTTTGTGTGTGCATTGTCTGTCAGTCTCAGGAGCAGATAGAGGAGGAGCGGGAAAGGGTGAACGCCTCCATGTTGACCCTGGAGGAAGAGCTGGAGAGCTGCAGAGATCAGGGGGTGCAGTGGAAGACGCAACTGGAGGCTGCCAAACAGGAGCTGAGCAACACCAGAGAAGAGTTAGCGTCCTTATAAAATATGTTCTAGTTCCACCACACAGAAATAAATGGCAAACAAATATCAGCATCAGCCGCATTTGTGAGCTGTTAAGGATAAATAACATGATGTCACCAAAAAAACTACACTATTTCAAACATTTACCACTGGAAGCTGTGTCTTATTGTATAGAGTTTTCTCACATCAGCAGTCTTTAAAATCTAGCTTCATTGTTAAAAACACCACACAACTTAGTAATGTTCAAAAACATGGACGTCAGGTGTAGCATCAGACATTTTTTAGAATAATGTCACGGTATTCAAGGTCTCATACAGAGAAAAGACAATGTAAGAGCTGCGTTTGATTCACTGCTGTAAGATTACATTTCTCTTGAGTTATTTTTAATGCATGCACTCTTTCACTTGACTTTTCATTTGGCAGGAGCAGGCAGCACGTCAGCAGTGAAATGTGAGAGGGAAGCTCAGTCTTGCTGTGATTGGTTTGAGTAGATTCACCCTAGTTTCAGTCAGAACTTGAGATACTTGAGAACTTTTCTGAAATTCACTTCAAAAGCTCATATATCAAAGTGGATTATGTATTTGGTGACGATGTTTCGATTATTAGATTGGTGAATCTTTACTAACAGGAATCAGCTGATATTAAAACCCAACCAACCAATGTCATTCTTAAAGCAAATCATTTGTCACTGCTATGTTTGGTGTGTGCAGGTGCGTTTGTGCTTTATGGTCTTGCGGTGTGTGTGCATATACAGTAGCATATACAGTGGAGCACCCAAGAGTTTGTTTCTTAAGATTCACTTTCTTTCTGACAGGCTTCTGAAATCCCGTTCAGAGAAGGGAGAAATCGAAGGCAAGTTAAAGGATCTTCAGGGCTCACTTCTCCCCGTGAAGGAACAAATCCCTGCGTCTGATGATAATCGTTCTTTAGCAGAGGTAATTCACGTTCCACACAGATTATATTCGCTATGTGGGTGAAATGCAAAGGCTTACTCATCTCCATTTCCTTTTTTTTAAATCTGTCAGAGTAGTAATGTGGCTGTGGGCCTTCCTTGGACTACATTTATATAATTGTCTCTCATTTTGATCTTCATTTTCCTGTGCACACAATCAGACTTGCCTGCTCTGTACTGTAACACATTGTTATGCACTCCGACCCACTCCTCTCGCACGCACATTATTTATCTCTGATTACTTATCCGAAAAAGGAGCTTCGGCGTTGCCGTGACGATCTGAAGCAGGCTCGCTCTGATTTGGACAAACAAAAGGCCGAGTTACAGAAGAAGAGCGAGGCAGTTAAAGCCCTGGAGGAAGCGAGTGGAGAGAAAGAGGCCAAGCTTCTGTCTGAGATCAGCAGGTTGAAGGAGCAGTCACAGAAAGACAAGGCTGAGATGGAGAAGGAGCTGGAGAAGGCAAAGGAGGTGAAGCATCATCTGGATTCTATGAAAAAACAAGGATATTTGGTGATAGAAAAACCTTTTACATCACTGATATAGATTTTTTTGCACAAAATAAAAGATTGTAGTTTTTGTATTAATACATGTGCTCTTGTATATAGTCTTATGTCATGATCGTAGTTTATTTTTCCCTCTTCTCTGTTTTGATCGACTTCTCTCTACAGTCAACAGCTGGATCTACAGGAAAGACTGAGGTGGACTACGGCACCAACCTGGAGCTCCAGGAAGCAAACACTCGCCTCAGAGAGAGGCTGGCCCGCATGGTACTGCACACAGCTGTGCACTCACATGCACACGAAATGATGTAAACATGCATACTGTACAAGAACAAAAGAAATGGCCTCCCACACAGATGCTATTTTCAACCCAGAGATGTGAACTAAATTAGAAACAAAGAAAAACTCAGCAAATAATCCGTCCAAGATAAATTTGCATAAGATGTGCATTGTACTCCATGTGTATTACAGCTATAAGTGCTACAGCTTTAAGTGCTATAATCCTGTTACTTTGATGTGAAATGACCATGTGAAGAGTGTATTCATGCACGAATCAGTTGACATGCAAACCCACTACAAATTAACATGTCAGAGTAAAGTTTAGGCCCAACATTTGGATGCAGTAATAAGTTCAAATATGTTACAAGTACAGAGACTCGGTTCCCATTGTACTTTGAATTTGAATGGACTTGGAGCAATGTAATATCTGCCACTCCTCCTATTTTCCATAACATATATATCATAGCAGAGTATAATGGCAAATTATCAGGTACAAAAGTACAAGTACAAACAGCTTTTGGTGTGTGTAGATATGGTCTAATACTCAGATGAAATGCCTTTTTCCTACAGTGTGATAGAAAAACACAGGAAGGAATCCACATGTTACAGACACGTGTCCATCAGTGAATATTTTCTCATTCTGTAGACAAGGCTTCACTCCAGCATGCCCCAGAGCTCTGAGGCGGAGGAGGCAGTGGAAGCTCTAGAGGATGAGAACCGCTCCCTGAAGGCGCAGTTTGAGGAAGCCAAGAGAGGAGTTACCCGGCTGAGCAAGGAGAGAGACGAGCTGGCCCGGCGCCTGGAGGAGAGGGACCAGGAGAGGGAGGCGCTGAGGAGGGGCAAGAGTGACCTTGAGGAGCAGAAGAGGCTGCTGGACCGGGCCCTTGAGAAGATTAACAAAGAGGTGTGTGAGAGTGAGATCAACATGTTGATTTGCTGATGTACAGCTGTATTGTCATTCACTGCCATTTCTATTTTTCTTCCTCCTCCACTAAATAGATGGAGATGATGATGGGGGATTCCCGTCAGTCAGTGGCCACCCTGCAGTCACAGCTTGATGAATACAGGGAACGCTCGAGGAAGGACCTACTGGAGGCGCAACGCAACAGCAAAGACAGGCTGGCCGAGCTACAGAGGGCCCAGAGCAACCTGAAGGCCCAGCAAGAAGAGGTGAGGATATGCAAAGCAAAAGGAATGTAAATGTGCTTAAATGAAAAAAAAGACCACTGTTTCTTATTTCTGTTTTTTTACACCTTGCTTTTGTCAGGTCTCCCGTCTGAAGAAGGAGCTGCTGCTGTGCAGTGAGGAGAGAGATAGCGCACAGCTGGAACGGGACCTCCTCAGCAATCGGCTCAAACACCTGGAGAGTGAACTTGAATCAGAGAAGAGCATCCACAATGACCGCACCAGGGAGATCAGGGGCCTGGAGGTGAGCCTGCAAGGGCCAAAGGTCAGGTCCTGAGGAATGTGGTGACAGCAAATTCAGCTAAAGGGTAAAAACAACTACTTGATATCCTCATTAATACGTGTGTGTGTGTGTGTTTTCACAGGATAAAATTAAGACTTTAGAGATTGAGCTGGATGAGGAGAGGAGCAGTGTGGAGCTTCTGAACGACCGTATCACACGTAGCAGAGATCAGGTGCTGCATGAAAATATTTGAACACACATTAAAAAAAAAAAGCAGGAGACATTTCTGCATAATGTCAAATGATAACATATTCACTTACACTGCCTCCTCCTTCTTTTCTCATATCACTGCGTTCTCCTCTCAGGTGGACCAGCTCCGTTCAGAGCTGATGCAGGAGCGCTCTGCAAGACATGACTTGGAGATGGACAAGAGTGCAATTGAGAGACAGGTACTGTCCATTTAGAAAGTGCCTGGAGACAAAAACAATTAGAGCTGATTTTTTGTAGGCGATCTGTAGGCGATGTACCTGAATGCACCACTCTCCTCCCAGGTAAAGGAGTTGAGGACACGTTTGGCAGATATGGATGGACCGCCTCGGCCCTCAGCTGGAATCGCCCTGCTGGAGAACAAAATCCAAGAGTTGGAGGAAAGACTGCTCAGTGAAGAAAGGTAGGACCAAAGACGATTAGACAAGTTAAAAATGGGCTTATATGGATCTTTTTATTCTTTAAAATGACAATAATCAGCTCTCACACACTGTCCACAATTGTACTGTGTGTGTGTACTGAAAAGCTGTATTTTGATAAAGCAACTTTCATCAGGGCCAGGGAAGACAAAACATATCTACAGAAAGTTTCCAATACAAATTCTGAATTTCTCCGTGCAGAGAGAAGGCCACTATCCAGGCCTCTCAGAGGCGTATGGAGAGAAAACTAAAGGAGGTGACCGCAACGTTAGACCAGGAGAGAAGCCAGCATGTTGAGCAGAGAGATCAGGTAACAAACAAGTTTTACATGCTTTGTTTAGTGTTTGACTGTTAAATACTAAATGTTGATACTAAAATCTGAGCTATACCAAAGAATTTGTTAGATATTTTGATCTCTTATATTTATAGTACTTGATTGCTGGAAGTTAGATGATCCATATCATATTTATAAGATAATTATAAATATATTACCAGTGAGATTAGCTTAGCACAGAGACTAGAAACTAAAATGTGTCTTTTTTACTTTTAAAGTTTTGTGTAATATTTATTGGGATCTATTAGCCGTAGTGGAATATAGTGTTCATAAATGAATGTCATGTTTCTACAGTAGCCCAGAATGGACAAACCAAACACTGTTTCTAGATGGAGCAATCTCACCACTAGATGCCACTAAATTTTTCATATTTTACATATTGCACCTTTAAATTTTGTGCAGCTCAAATGCTAAAAGAATTAGTGTTATTTTATGATATTTACTACCTAAATACCAGACTGGAACCTAAAGCTACTGTTTCACTCTTAGTGTCAAATATTTTCCTGTAAGTCTGGCCTCATACTAATTTGCCTGCTTGATAAAGTTTTAATGATACAGTAAGAATTATCTATATGTTATTTGCTTCATCAACATAAGACTAATCTCACCTGCACTCTTCCTGACCCTAATCCAACCTGACTCTGTCACCTCGGCCTTCTTTGTGTAGCCATAGCTGCTTCCCTACAAACCCACAGGCCCATTAGACCTATGCCTTTAATCTGGTCTGTCTGGCTTCAATCCCTCCTCTCCCACATCTTCACCCATGACCTCCTCTGTTCCCCCTCTAACCCCCTTGCCTCTCCCTCTCTGTCCTCAGCTGTCTCTGCGCGTGAAGGCCTTGAAACGACAGGTGGACGAGAGCGAGGGAGAGGTGGAGCGCCTGGAGGGAATTCGTCGGAAGGGTCTCAGGGACTTGGAGGAGCAGCAGGAACTCCAGGAAACACTACATGCCAAAGTCACAGCATTGGAGGCCGAACTAAAGTAAGACTTGCATTAATATGTTTTCCCATTACTCAAAGAATGTTGCCTTTTGATTTTGCTGAATATCACGAATATATTAAGTCAAATATGTTAAGTTTATATCTAAGAATTTCACTCTTCCACAAACAAATGACTTCTTCCTTACACTAGGTGGCAGTGTATAGTAACTAACAGAACACATGCCTCTATTACTTGAGCTGCAATATATGAAAACAGTGCTGTTTGCTTCTCTCAGGCGGAAGTCACAGCAGACACATCGTGTAGCTCTGGGCTCCTCCACTTTGAGCTCTGAGGACGAGGATGGTTTCTATGACAACATCCCATCCATGCTGAAGGACAGCCACTGACAGACTAGCAACAGCTAGAGGAAGATTAAAACTATTTAAAAAAAAAAAAAACAAAAAGAGATTTTTCAGTGCAGAAACGTACGATTTTGTTAGAGGAAGGTACTCAGGACATCAAGGACTCGGTTGCCATGCACTACAGACTCACCTTGCAGTTGTGCTTGGTTTTATTTTTAGTGCAGCAGTTCAACAGAGACAGATTGTATTATTGAGCCTTCAGCTTGCCTTGCTACTGTCAGGTTTTATCTCTTAAGCTCTTCTGTTTCTCTGTTATGCTGTAGAAAAGAATTATAGCAGCAGTTAGAAATAAAAGGTTTTAATATGTGTATTTTTAAACTCTGCTGTATGATTACGTATTGATCATAGTTACATGACAGTACTACGATAGCACATTACTGTGGCATGATTTATCCAACGAGATCATGCAGTAGCAATGTATCTTACTTGTTTTGCAAGACTTGCAAAGACTCCAAACTGTTTTAAACCAAAAAACAATATTTTTGCATGAAACTTTACATTTACCAGTGTTGTTTGTCATGTTTTTATCGAGTACTGAAAAAGATGTAATGTTGTTTATATCTTACCTTTGAATGTGACCATGATGGACCATTTAAACTGAGCCTATATTTTTACAATGTATTAGCACGACATACCTATAACCCAAGACAATCACATATACACACCAGAACACTGTGTATTCTCAGAGATTAATCTTCTCCCTAAAAATGTTTCTACTTTAATCTGTGTAATACTGTGTATTTAGCCTGATCGATGTGCATGTTTTCACTCAAACGCCTTGAAAATGAGCATCACATTGTAATTTTCAGTTCCTGCTGTCACTGTGTGTATTGTGTTTATATGCTGCTTTAATGATTTAAAGAGTATTTCAGTGCTTTGACTGGGATTGTATTTCTTCTACATTGATATTGAAAGATAATTAGCTTAGATTTCCACGTTTGTCTGATTTGAACCAGGGACATTGTAGTATATGGTTGGAATCTTATCCCATATGCTAAGGGGCCACCACCTTATTTTTATGTTTATCTCAATGTAATTTACTTTTTTAGTGTGGTTTCTGCTGTGCAAACAAGAACAGTGCGAATCCTAAAGGAGAAAAACTCTTTTCATCAAATTGAAGACAGTGGAATGAAAATCCAGAGAGAAAATATATTTTCCATGCCCTGTTAAAAGAAACAGAGGTCAAAGTGACCTACAGAGCAGTAGACGTTTTACTAGGTTTACAGATAAGCTCAAGCCTAAACAGGGTGGAATCCCCTTAAGCTCACTTTATCAGACTTATTTTTTAGGTGTGATAACCACAAGAAGGCAGCAGCAGGAAAAAAAATCCCCACACTGTACTTTCAACAAATTTAACACAAAATTTAACTGTGGTTTCATTGACAATGCAAAGGTTTTTTGGATGTGAGCACTCTACACTGCATCTGTAAGAGCCACACAGACCATCTGATCTCAGGGGTGCGGCCATTACATCATACCTGCTTGCTTTGCATGTGTCTCCATGGAAGGAGTGTCAGCTAGTGGCAGGCCTGGACCCAGTACCGGTTAATTCATTTTTCATGGCTTTTTCACTCAGCCTGTAATCCATCACTTCCACCTCTCTGTGAACAAACAGGGCAAACAGACAGATTAAAACTGTAATTACAAAAGCATGGCTTAGTCTATAAAATTGAGAAAAAGAACATTTCAAGGTAGATTTACATGAGATATCATCATAGCATAATCTATTGATTAGTGGAATAAGTCATCATCTGCTTTACAGTGGAGGTTGTTGAGAAATCAAGAGATTTTGGCTCCTTTTGATCCAGGAGCTTCAAGCTACAGCTCCACAATTTTAATGTTGCTGGAAAAATGATAGTCGGGAATTTTTACTAGAACAGAAGTGGAGCCTATGTGGGAATAGGCAACAGAGTGATTGACAGCAAATCTAATATATGCTGGAACTTTACTTTGCACCAGAAACCAATTTAAAATATCAATAAACCTGAGGCAAGTTCACACTTATACAGGGGTATAGAGAATACATGATCAAAACCTGCTTCTGCCGCTGCAGCTGGCTTCACAGCTCTGGTTTTACTGCCAAAGGAAAGTTTCGTAGATTGTCAGTCAGCAATCTTCAATATTCAAAAACATAGTTTAAGGCAAAATCCCTTGTACCGGCTACTATAGACACACAACACACTTTTCACCTCATCAGGAGTGAGTGAAATCTACGATGACTCTAATGAGCCTCTGCAAGGCACAAACTAATTAAGAGGAACCCGTGTTACAGGGAGCAACAACATTACAGTCAGAGAGAGTGAATATATCTTGAATCATTACTACACACTCACTGCTGTTGTTCGGTTAATTAGTTAAATTGGATTATAAACAGTCTAGGCATTGAGTAGCACTGTGTTATTCATGTAAAGTGTCCTGTTTTATATCATTATTTCCAATCTACACTCTTGTTCAGAGCATGCTTATCTGTGAAGTGAGTCATCAGTGCATTTCTTTAAGCTCTGGCTGAGTTTTTTCCCCCTAAGAGACACAGAGTCTGTAATCCGGAGATGGTTTACTGTAATTACTGGGGACATCAAGCTGTAATCATGACTCCACCTCATCCGACCTCCCTGTCTTTCTCCTTAGCTCGCTGTAGGAAAACTTTCTGTTTTCTTTCATTTTGCTAAGTCGTAGTGTATTTAATGGCACAATATCAAAGACCATTTGTTTTATTTGATCTGGATTTGCAGTTCAGTGAATCATGCAGTGAATGGGGCTTTTCTATGAATGACAAATGATATACTTTGCTGCAGCTCATCATATAATTTTCTGCACTCAAAGTATCAGTGCTATGAATGTGTGAGGAAACATGTAGCAGCTTTACAAATTGAGCGCTCAGCATTCAAGCTGCCATTTACAAGAAAAACACAGAGATGTTATTCAGTACAGTGTATCAGCTGCACCAATACCATCATTTCTAAAATGTTAGAGGCGTTTTGCATGTTTGTGTTGGGTTGTGATGTGTTTACAATAACATGCATACTTTATATTGTACAGTAAACAAAAGTGACTGCTGGTTTAGCAGTGGCCAAGCTGGTGCATGTTAGCTTTGGGATGGGCTTTTCAAAATGAGCTTCCTTTTGAGTTTGTGTCTGTATTCATTTAGCTCAATAGCTGTCAAAGCTGATGTGCTAAATATAGTCAGTTATTGTATTTCAGTGAAGTGTACAAAGTGACTGTTTTTATCTGAGTGGCCAAGAACAAATAGTTGTTGAAATGATAATGAATTGATATTTGAAACCATCTTACATGGGTTAACCTGATTTTGGGATTAGATAATGGGATTTTATTTCATTTTACACCACACCTACTGTAGCAGAGCAAGTAAGAACACAGCAAACACATGAACATGTTCACATTGTGTGAACTTTCTTTAACGATTTCTTTAACATCTGTATGAATTTATGCTTATTGACGGGTAATGGCTAACAAAAAAATCTAATTTTTTTACAAAAGCAGTACATTTTTTTCTTTACCAAAACTCTGCACTAGTCTCTGTGGTTTGATTCATTATTGAACAAAGATCACAATATTCCCACACTGTCAGAGCGACACTGTCGAATGCTGAAAGTAGGACGCTTTCTCTGGGCTGATGTGTCAGACATGTCAAAAAAAAAAAAAGTTTTAAGCCATATGCCACCAAAGGTAAATGAGTTCAACCATAGGCCTAACAGGAAAGTACATGAGAGTATAAATGGCACCAGAGCCACCTGACATGTGACAGGACCATATCACATAGGACTATATCCTATTTGCACGTCTGACACCGAATTAGCTGCAGTGGAGAGAAAGCAGATCACAGGGACTGTACGGCTGTTTGGTGCTGCGGTGTTCCCAACAGAGTCATTACTGCAAAATGGAGAAATAAAATGTACTGAAACAAGACAGATGATGAGAGAAAGCATATGGGATCGATCTGGAAGAAGGTTAGGCAGGTGACTGAGAGCAAAATGCTGTGGTTCAGCAGAACTCACACCAAATGTCTGCCGGAAGGAGAGGTCTTCAACTTTTCTGAGGTCAGACACATTTTTCTTTCAGCCGTTTGTGGTGTTTATATAAAACTGTCATCATCATCATCACTATAGATCCTCAAGAAAAATAAGACATTATGAATTCCATCAAACATGGAGCATTTTATTAGCACTTTTATAGGCAGTTGGTAACAACCTTGTCCAAATACATTAAACTATACTTTATGCAGAAAGATGAACTGTCAAACTAACTAACATCAAGGAAACATTCGTGATCCCCTTTAGAGACAAATAGCATTACAGCAATAAAAGAAAAAGCCAGCAGTGTGTGTTTAGCACAACAGGGATAGAGAGTAAATAGATAAAAACATAGATGTATGTATCACAAATCAAAACAAACATAAAAAACAACTTTAGGGCTAAACACAAAATATAAAGTTTACAGCCCCTTACTTTGAAATGGCAGATCAACATAATATTTAATGCACATTCATGTTTTACTCTTTTGGCTTTTTCAAAGTGAGGTTTGCAAACTTTTCACCCAACTGTGCAAATATGTGTGAAGTAAAGAGTCCAGGTTTGACTTGTCCTGGCTACGTCCTGATTTATGATCCAGCACATTCCGCTGACATGAGCTGAAGGCTCAACTTCATTACCTGGACACAGGAAGAAGTCAGGTCTGAGAAGAGGGGCAGCGGAAAAACAGGGACCAGGCGTCTCTTCGCTCCTCCTCACGAAGAGTAAATAAAACCCTGTTCAGAAACTTTCCACAGCTGTAGTTTCTTGTTCGCTTCTGGTGTGTGTGAAGATGAGCGGTGGCGTGACGCGAAATGTTAACGGATCTGAGGTGAGTTACGATTAAAACCAGTTTAATTCGTTTTTTTTTTTCACGCGTAGAGACAGATCAGTCCTTGTTAGGGGCAACATGACCTAAATATGTCACTTTTTCTGACTTTATCCTGTTAATCTTTCACAAAACGTCACTAAAGTGTCTCACAGTTGACACATCACGTTAATTGGCCATGTCGGCTGTTTTTTTTTTATTATTATACAGAAAATCTGCTTCTGAAACCAAAGAGCATGTTTGAAAAGCAGAAACTGAAAAGTCACATGATGCCGGTGTTCAGATCTTAAAAGATACAAGCTGTTGACATGTAAAAGCAAAAACTGTCCACACAACCACAAACTTCTATCTAATTCGACATATTCAACATCTGTGTTGCTTCTCTGGCTTAACGCTGTGTCAGCATTATTTTTTCAATTATTCTTTACAGAAATATTTTTTGGCTGCAGTCTTTCACTCTGACTGTTTAACTGTACAGTCACATAATTTATTATTGTAATTAAATATCTAAATTAAAATCAAATTACTGTGATTTGAATCACTTGAGCTTATTCGATATAGAGAGATGACATTTAATAGTCCCTGATCCCAAAATACTGATGGACTCAAACAGTTTGTGTGACTGCTGGATTACAGTGGTAACTTGTTGCGTAACTCAAACTTCACTCAGTGTTTAGCTGTCAGTAACTTTTAAATAGTGCCTGTGTGTGTCACCATTTACATAACCTTCTCTCTGAGGCTTCAACCTGCTTTTACCTTTGGAGGATCGTGTGTGTGTGCGTGCATGTGTGTGTGTGTGCGTGTGTGTGTGTGTTATGTCAACCACGATGTTGGACAAGCTGTGCCATGGGAGCCGATCACTGGGCCCAGCAGTGGGTGTCAGACCTTGCATGTCCCATGACGGGTGACTCCGTTCTTTGGCAAACCAACCTTCATTCACCTGAGTAAAGAATAAACACTCAGGAGCTGGGTCCAACCACCATCACTGTATAATTTCACTAATCTCGCCAACAAAAAGCTGCTTGGCGACCTCTCTGAATGAATTATTTGCTGTCAGGGTTTTGTTGGAGAGTCAGTGTTGTCTTTCTCAACTGGGTGTGAGATGCATAGCACAGAGCAGGTGGTGAACAACATGGCCGACACCACAACCTTTTCCAGTGAATGGCTCCGGGGTAAGAGGAAAGGTCAATGGGGCAAAGAGAAGCTTGTAATGTGAACTCATGATGCTTTAACCAGAACTGAGGGGTGTGTTGTTTCCCATGATGAGGTAAGAGGATCCCCTGTCTGTGCCGTGTTTTGAAAAATCATTAGGACGTTTCAGGACTTAGCTAATGGTTTGTTGAGAGAAAACAGTCAAGGTCAAGAAAACACTTGACCCGACATTCCAAGAGTTCCCAGGAACTCATCACAAAAGTTGCCGAGACTTGTTGAGCGGGTAGTTAAACAGAAATGTCCTCATTTAATTGGCAGTCAAATATTTTTTTTCTTCCTGTAACGTGTCTGACACTGTAACATTTGATGCAGTTCAAAACCTGCTCTCTCAGTTTGTGTATGTTGTGCATTGTTGTCATTAGGCATTTCCTCATGGCAATGAAATGGATGTTTATCAAAGTGACAAGTGATGCATTAACCTCAACCACTGAGCTAGGCAGTGATATATTATGTCATAATGGCACAGGTGCCCCAGGATGGTGGTACAGAATGAATGAACAGATCATTTGTTGATACAGAAGAAAAGTCGTGCCCAGACAAATACACACGTGGTGCAAAAGCATTTCAGTTCATCTCTAACAAATGATTGGATGATAACAGTTTTTGGTTTTTTTTCTTGATCAGTTTTATCTGTCATTTTAATGATGTTTCCAGCTCACTGTTTTCATTTGGAAAACCCTTTTCATTCCACTTTAACGCATTTAGGAGTTTATTTGTTTCCATCCTCATCTTGTCAAATGACTTTTGAGTTAATGTGTGTTTCGTTATGGCGTGAGAAGAGCGAGGATGGCTCAGGCAAAGACATTAAAATGGCTTAGTTGGATTATAATGTTGTTTTTTTTTGTCAGCTCTACAGTATACTCTTGTTGCAATAGACTGTGTCATGTTTACACTGTTCTTAACAAAAGGCAAGCAAATATTGTGTGTGTATATATATATAGACATGTAGTGTGAGAAATAACCAGCTGTTTCAACTTTCAAATAACGTTATTTGCATGACAGCAACAGTTCACATGGTTTATCGACGTTAATATTATATTAAATGTTTTCCATGACGGTGGATTTTAAAGAACTGTTGTCTAACAACCCATAAGCACAGGCATGCAGGCCTATGGGTGTACTGTGTTAAGCAAATCAGGATTTTTATTTCTACTCCGTCAATCTACCTTAATTCAAATGAATCAAATACACTGAATGCACAATAGCATGTTATACGTTCTTCAGTGCAGTTGATGAATCAGGTAACTAGTTTTTGCAGTTCTAGACAAAGCAGTAAGTCATTAATAATAGGAAAACCTCCAAAAGATTAATTGATCATGAAAGGTGCATTCCCACACTACACTTACAATGGCGATGAAAAACAAGTTCAAGTTCTCAGTTTGAGTGATAGTGGTTTACCAAATCCATCTTTTAGAGTTAAAGTCTCATGAACATGAACATATTTGGACATCGCAGGATTTGAATCGTGTTTGCACTGTTTTGTTTACTTTGCACACACTTGCTGTTCCAGTGACTGTTATATAAAGACAGCTCGTTAATCTCTGTTATATAACTCACACTGTACATTCCTTAGAGTGCTGCTACCTACCACTGTCACCATGTGCCAGCTAAATCATAACACAGTTTTATCTGTTACTTATAGTCCTAAGTTAGGTTATACATATTGTTTGCTTAAACCAAAGTAAAATGTGATAAAAAAGGCAGTTTAGTCTAAGTATCAGGCTGTAAAGTTTATACATGACTGTCAAAATGTTGTGCAGTTCAGCTTCAGTGGAGATGTTTTTTCCACTATGTATTTGGCCCTGCTGTCCTGCAGGGGAGGCTAACAGCTATGTGCCTCCCCAGACTGGCAGCATTGTGCTGTGTGCTGGGGAACAATCTGGATGAAAGTGGGTTGGGCAGCCGGTGGAGCCTCACCCAGCCATGTATAGCAAGACAGTCGTGGCTTCTCACGAGGTTAGTCACAGACAGTCTGGATCACAGCCGCCTGAACATAATTTTTGGGAGTCCCGGACAGTTTCATCTACCCAGGTAGATATCAGACTGATCTTTGTGAGATAAAGTTAAGGGTTTGCTTTCAGCCTCATCGAAGGTGATGTGCATTTTCGTACTCGTGATTGTAGTTTTGTCTGCTTTATGAGTTACAGTGACATGTCTGGATATATGGTTAGATTGAGTACGTCTTCGTAGTGAACTCGTCATACTGTCCAAAAACAGATGCTGAACATCATAAACAAAAAGAAATGAAGTGAACATTGTGCTTTCTTACAGTAATATGATTCATACTGTAGAGGGGGAAAGGCACTAAACACAGGATTTTGTTAAATATAAATTCATGAGAATCTGACAATGAATCCTCATTATGTTTTATCTGACATAAAACTATCCGAACTCAAACATTTCCACAGAGTTTATCATGTAAAAATCAAGCTTGAAACTTTTTACAGTCAACTTCTGTTTGTCAGTTATCCCATGGAAAAGCCGGGATTCTGGTTTTTGTTTCACCGATGACGCATACTGTTGGTATTAAACTAAAGGGAGCTGTTTGTAGTTACTATGTGTAGCTTGTGATGCTTTGGAGCAGGATTTATATAGAACTAATATCAAGACGTTTCCATGTTTTAAGTGTTTTATGGATTTGAGTGCCACGCATAGTATTTGTGGTCTTGTTGCTTAGTAATAAAACCACTTTGTTTCGACTGTATTCAGAGATGGATGGATTTCACACTTGGTTGTGAACTCTGTTGATACTTAAGACGGGACTTCGGATTCTGGTGTGTTGCTGCAAAAAGTGATCTGCTCCTGCTTCATCTGTGTCTGGGTAATCTATGTATTAATGTATTGGTCAGCCGGAGCAGCTGATTGCAACAATGATATCATCTCCAATACCAGTAAACAGCAGTAATGGAGAGGGTTTTTTAGCCTGGGGACTATGTTTGGTTGCTGCTGTATTGATTATGGGAAGTCAGTGATGATAAGAGGATGCTCTTGTAGCCGGAAGTGGAGGTGGAGCAGTGATGTCACCTCAGACTCAGTAAACATGAATCAGCCTCATTGTTTTCATATCAGCTACAAGTCTAATCCAGTATAGACGATGTTATCTGAAGTCTTCAGGTTTTTGCTCTGTTACCTGTAAGAGATAATAAGATATTATGTCTTCCACTGTTTTCCACTCTACAACACTGCACTACTTTTACCACACTATTCCTGTGTATTCCTAACATCTACTTAACTCCCTTTTAAAATAATAATAATAATGCCTATAATTATTTTATCAGTTATGACACTTTGATAAACTGTTGTTAAAAGAAACAAGACAGAATTTATTATAGGCATTTTTCACTAGCAGCAACACCTTAACAACAGCTTTTGTTTTTACTTTGTCTTGTACTTTTTTGATTTGTACTCTACTGCAGTTTACTTTGAATGCTACTCTAACCTCATAACTGGTAAGCAGAAGTCACTGAGGAATAGAAATGTGTACAATTATAGCGCTGCTCTGTCCTCCTCCATTGTCTGCTCTGTCCTCCTCCTCCATTGTCTGATGTGGTGAAACAGGACACTAGAGACAGTAAACAGATCCTCCCTTAAGGCTGCTCCTTAAAGCTTTGAACTTTTGACAAAATATACCAAATAGGTGCCTCTGCGCTTTGTTTGTACTTCTGTGTTATATAATAACAGTTTTGCATAAGTCAATTTAAGTGATGCAAGCAGTTTCTTTATAATAAATTGATATTGCATGTGTCTCAGAAAGATGTATGTCATATTTAACTGTAGGTTTGTCTTTTAAGCTTGTTAAACTAAGAATCAGACTAAGGTTGATCCATGTCTCAATCAGCTGTATTGGAACAACAGCTGAACACTTCAATTTTAAAGCTATCTTCATTATATCCATTTAACCTGGAGGTTGAGTGCATTATGAAATGGGTTTATACAGTCATTGTACAAGAGATATAGAAAAGAAAGGAAACCACAATGGTTTTCTCTGTTTCCTAACTGAGGTTAGTCCTCCTACATGGCAAATGCTGCACAAAAAGGAAATGAAGTGCTCCCTGAGCTGCACGGACAAGCCTAGAGAAGCAGCACTCGGAGGTTTCTAACCCTTTACCTCAGTGCTGCGGGCGGATACCCACTGCAGTGTAAATGCAGAGAACAGACGACTGCATGGCTGACTCCATCATGCACATCTGAAATGTATGTGTTTGCACTTGCCCATAGCACAGAGCGCAAATGGATTAGAACGAAGCAAAAGAGGAATTCAGCTGAGGTCTTATGGTAAAATAGTGTAAGCTGCAACAAAACACACTCATATCCTCATTTTCCTCACTGTATTCATTTTTAGCTTCAGATCAGAGAAAGAGTCTGTTGAGTTTTTCTTGTCAATACACGCACCTCAGAATTGTTACATCAGGGCTTAGCAACACTTAACTGTTATTCATATGTAAATTGGACAGGCCAGAACTGCAAAGGTATGCAATGATTCAATACTTAATTTTACCTTGGAATATGATCACAGTATAATCGGTTCAGGCTATTTGGTCTGTTGTAACAGCCAATACGTCACCTCCTTTTTATCTATAATCACTTGTTGGCAGTGGACGCAGTTTTACTGATCTTAGCAAAACCAGATCACTGAGCAGTTAAGGACTTTTCAGTAATAATGCAGAACAGTTTATTTTTCTGATGTTTGATGATAAGGAGAGATTGCCACGGTCAATATCCAGTGTTTAGAATCTAATAAATAAAGCTTTAATCAACATCGAGTATCAAACGATACCAGCGGTTTACTTGAAGACTTACTTTGAAGTGTTAGTCAGTCACATGAATGAAATGTAAACGTGTCCATGGAGTTTGTTCCAAAGAAACACTGAATTGCGTGCGGTGAGGTGCACAGCATGTTTCAGTGCATGTTGCACACCTCCCAGGGTGTGTCTGTCCCACAATTCTCTCTGCGTCATTGTGAGACAGAAACCCTCGGGCTGTTGCTTCTTGAAATGAGTGAAATATCGATCTGCCCTGTCACTGCCTCGGCTCTGATGGTTTTCAGACATTGCAATTATTAACAAAGAACTGCCATTCAAATTAAACCATTTAGCCTGTGTTTAATTTGCAAAGCAGAGAATTGGTTGCTTACGTAAGTAACCAAATGTGTTAGCCACATTTGACTGGGTTGCCCTTTGTTGTTTTTTTTTAGCAATAGTTCTCTGTGAGTATCATATGAGATCTATTGTACTGTAGGCATGTTCACACACACTAAAACTGTTTCCACCCATTCACACACGTTTATTTTGTCACAGCAGCACGCAAACACACAAAGAGCACTGAACTATTTAAAGCATACACTCTGTCCTCTACAAGAATAGATCAGTAATTTAATGATGATGGATTAAAAATCATACACACAACAAATCACTGCACAAAGGGGATGTCTCTCTAAGAGCTTATAAAAATCACAGCCACATGGACAGACATGCACAATGTGAACATTCATATAAAGTCACTTCCCATGATTCTTCAGCCATGCCTATCTGAATCTCCGGTGTACTGCACACTATTGCTATGCTGCACATGAAGTGATGGAAACTAATATTCAATGACACATCCTTTCTCAATTTCATGTGACTTGATGACAGAAAACAAATTGAATCACATTACTGCCATTCCTAACGTGTTACTTGAAGACAGGATAAAGTAAATGACTTTTCCCGGGAAACACAGCATGGCTGAATTAAGTTTGTATTCTGCTGTTTGTGCTATCGAGTATGTTTATGCATAAATATAAAACAATTGCAAACTTATATTTTTCTGGTTGGGATACTTTTTATATTCTCATTGCCTTTTTGTCTTTTGTAAGAATATGTTTTCTTGGAATTTCACCTGTTGGAAATTGAGCTATAACCTTTGTTTTTGTTTTTTTCATGTGATGCCTTACAATTATTTGCATACTGTTGAGGTTATTTCCGCATTCTCATCACACTTAAATTGACAATATACTGTGTTATGTCAGGAATGTGTCAGGGTGACTGCTGCCCTGTAATTACAGATGTCAGTCTTAGAGAGAGTAATTTAGGGTGTGTGAAGTGGCTTTATTAGGTGTTGACCTGAGCTGCTACTGTGCTGTATGATATAATGTTTCTGTATTGAAGTGTTAGAGCTAAACTGAATTTATCAGCAATTATTCTAAGTAAAAAAAAATGTAAGAAAGAAATTAAGAAGACTAAGGAGATGATGTCGTTTGGTGTGATTTAAAATGGGAACAGCATCTGTTTCTCATGTACTACTCAGGATTCTCTCCTGCCTGTGAAACTTGTAAAAATACCTCTCTGACAACCAGTACAGGAAAACACATATTTCTGAGTAAGGCTTCACCTACTACCACCGTGACACCCCTGAACAGCAGCAACTATAAATGATCTAGTCAAACTCATATGAATTTGACTCTGTAGAAGAAAAACAAAATTAACATAACATTATAGGTGCTTATATGCTTCTGAATTCCCTTCTGTGTCTATAGACTAAGACTAGAAGAAGTTTAGTTATAGTCCAAACATCTACAGGCCTCGTTTGTGATTCTTTATTGCTGATTAAATTTGGTGTAGCTTGACTTTTGAGTTGATTGCGATCTAATTTGCTCTGTAGTTGACACCCACACAAAGTGTAATTAAGGCCACCGATGAAAGCACCCACAGCAGCACCATAAAATGAAAAACCGAAAGATTGGCATTCACCCTGAATAATGACTGATAATATCGGCTCTGGCGTTCCCCTTTCTACTGGAGGGTGGAGCACACTCCATACAACAGCTGCATTTTGCTCCATACAGATACAGACATACCCGTTAACACATACATACACATTATTGCATACAAACACATAACATCACATGGAGGACAGTATATAGAAAATAAGCTGTTACATAACTCGACTGCACCTAGATGTAGATTTTTTTTTTTCCAAGAACCAGATGGTGTATTTTCTTAGTAGTTTCATACATAAGGCAGCACAATTGTTGTGTTAACATACCTTCATCTCCACTTAAATGGGTGTTGTCAAGGAGGATTATGTAGAGTATTGACAAGGTACTTGTTTGTTTGGGGAGGAGGGCACATTGCACTTTGTTGTTTTAAAAAGGTCATTTAAAAAAGTAGCAGGCAATTTAATTTCTGATTTTCAAAACAGTTTTTTAATTAAGATAATTAGAATCAGTTTTATTGGCCAAGTATGTCTGACTGGTACAGTGGCTTTCAGTGTGTGTTTATAGAAGAAAAAACAATTAGAAAAACAAGCTATAATATAATCAAATCTAAATATGTATGTTTATTACACTGTATAAGACTGTCTCATCTATACAATGTTCACTACGTATTAACATTTTTGAAAGCCTCTCAATAACCACAATATTTTGTCAAGCACCTCAAGAAAATTTATCTGCCAGGCATTTCTTTATATAGAACAAAAAGCACATAACCACAGAACAGAATATGTTACTTGGAGGATACATATTCCAGTAAAGTAGAGCAAAATTACCAGCTTGGACATGTTGTACAGACTACTTCCTGTAAATCCTCTGTTTTAAATTTAAGTTGCAAAAGCATAACAAAATGTTTTTACATAATCTGTACTTGTTGCCAGGGAGACAAATTTGACTCAGTAGCCACAGATGTTTTGAGTGTGTGTTGTATTTTTGGCCTCTACTGGACTGGTTTCATTTTCTGGTTTCAGTGTGTTTGGTCATAATCACCAGACCCTGAGGATTCAATGGAAATGTCTCCTCGGTGTCGGTTGCTAGGTTTTACAGTCAAACAGTGCGGCATCCACAGAGGAACTTAGCACTGGGGAAGTTTTATAGTACCCCTCTCTGTCCCCGCTCCACCCCCTTTTCACTGGTGACTTTCATTTTCAGCCTCTTTCCATTCTTTTCATTGGTTGTTTTTCTCATAATCCCCGCAGCTCCTTTTAGTCATCTTGTTCCTCTTATCCTCTCATCTTTCATTTCAGGACCAAAGCAGAAGGTTTAGACTCACTCCACAACGGCAAGATCAGTCAGTCTACAGCTCAGGGTGGCACAGGAACAAGGTACGAAATGAAAACAGTTTTATCATTTTGTTAACTGGCTGAAAGAAAAACCTTTTGATGAGACTTTTTTTACTGAATGTAGGAGAGCAGCATAGCAGTAGTACAGCCACAAAAACCAGAAGAGCAGGAAGAAAGACTAATCAGACCCAGAGAAGTGAACTTTGAAGTAATCAAGGTATGTGAGCTTGTTTTTCTCTAAATATTTGTATAGTTTCTTGGTTGTATCTAACATCGAACTGCGTTACATAGGTTAACCTTGACACCCGTCCAAAGACGGCGCAGAGTGCCAGCATTCTGACGGACGAGATGTCGCAGATTCAGGAGGTCAGTGTGTGACTGAGCTGAGCAGCACTTCCTGCAAAAACAGTATGACAATGAGTCAACATTTATGCATAGTGTGTTTTTGATCCTAGGTGAGGTACTGTCTGAAGACTCTGAGAGAGCAGATGGCAGCCAGGCAGAACAGCAAGGTACGCAGCTTCTGTATCAATGTCAGAGATGTGTTACTAAAACTATTGTTGGGCCCAACAGAAGATGAATTGAGTGATTATAATACTTGGCTTATCTTTTAAACCTTTTGACCGGCAAAAATGCCGAATATTTGCTGATTCCAACTTCCCCAATATAAGGATTTGCTATTTCTCTCACTAGAGATGAGCTATTAGCTATTAATGTTTTCAGACCTCTTGTTGTTATCGTCCTGTTGGGCTTGTGTTTTCTTTTAGAGTAAAATTATCACTAACCATCCACTGCTCTCTTCTTTAGTGTCCACCCAATGGCTTCAGAGTCAACATGCCAAAGAACAAATCAGCTGTCACCAATGGAAACTCTGTTCCTATTGAGCCAGACATTCATGTAAGCTGATTACAATTCAATCTTCTTCAGCTTCTTCAGAAGTGTTTACTGTGGTTTTATGGTCTGGTTATCCATCAGTTTCATCTAAATGCACCATGGGAAATAAAACTAGAATGAATGCATTTAAAATTGTATTCAAACAGACAGGCATTTATAATGAACAAAGGGCTGGCCCCTCCAGGTGCATCACACTCACACCTGCCAACTGCCTGCTGTCCCACAGAATTTCTGAAGATATCAAAGCTTACTCCACACAATGCTAGGGATCACTTTCATTCTGACTGACAGTACCACACACATAAACAACACTGTGTTTCCTAGGCATTATTATAGACTCAGCACATCATAACATCTATGTGGGAGGAAAAAGTGTTTTGGTCACCTAAAGCACAGGCCTGAAATGAAAAAATATCTCTGGACTGTTAAATATGCTGACACCAAGCTTCATATCTAAATGCTATTCACCTCAGGCTAGACCAAACACCCTTTTAAACATGTAGACACTGGCCCATCAGATCCTGTTAGATCCTGCCTTTACCTCAGGTTCAAGTAATTTGCCAGATTAAACCTAATTGAACGAGTCACATTTCTGTCTGTCTGCACTCTCATGTTGCGGATAATCAGGAGGAGAGTGTGAAGCTCAGAGAGGCAACGGAGTGTCTGCGTGAACAGCTGAACGAGATGGAGAAGCAGCATCAGGCGGAGAGGGACAGACTACAGGTCTGTCTGGCGATATGAGTAGCATGCCACGATTTCCTGTCTGCAGATATGACTCACCCATCTGCTCCTCTCTCTTTCCTTTAATCAGCCTTCATCTCAGCATTGTTGTTTCTTATGTTGTACATTGAACAGAAATTAGTGTTCTCATTTACTCTGGCTGATTAGACCTCTAGTCAGGTGGCCACTGCTGGAAACTGTGCTACCAAACTCTGATATAAAACAATTGTACATAGAATATAACATGCTAATTGTTATACTGTTTTTTCTAATTAAGACACAAGTAATCGTCACAGTATATAGCAAATTTAAAATGTCACTGCCATTTAACCAAGAGGCAAAATAGTTGGAGCTATTTTAGCAGCAACCACAATTAGTTCAGATTTGCTCCTCCAATAAAGCCAAAACTATTCAAATAAGAGCCAGGTTGTAATAAAGCTGAATCAACTTTTAAAAGTGTATCTGTTATTGCTCGGTATCGTAGAAAAGCTCCAGTTAATCCTCACTCTGGCTCTGCTCACAGTCTGAGTGCATTGAGTACCGCGTTTGTCTGGCTGCGCAGTCGGAGCGGCTGCATAAGGCAGAGGAGCAGTCAGCGGAGAGAGGTCAGCAGGTGGAGGAGCTGCAGAGGCTGCTGGGAAGCATGGAGATCGAGAGTGGCATCCTCAAAGATAAGATGGCCGCAGGCGAGGCAGAGCTGCTGCAGCTTAAAGCAGACAGAGGGGAAGGGGAGGAGAAAGAGCAGAGGTAAGAACACTGCAACAGAGTAAAGTTGATTTTTTTTTTTTTTTTCCTTTTTAGGAAAAACACAGAGAGAGAGAGAAGAGAGAGAGTAGATTATTTCATCCTTGTTCTAATATGAGAGAATCTTTTCCAAAACAAAAATTTATATATCTACAAGTTTCTTCCAAAAATTACAAAACAACTTGTTCATTTCAGTTGTTTTCTTTAGTTTATTGACTTATATATTTATCAATCTGCCATTTGTTTGAGGGTTTCCTCATATATCTGTGTGTTTGCAGGTGTGCAGAGCTAAAGAAAGAGGTGGCCGTCCTGAAGGAAAAGATTCATCACCTCGATGACATGTTAAAGAGTCAGCAGAGGAAAGTGCGAGAAATGATCGAAAAGGTAATACTTCTTGGTATATGGAGCTAACTTTGGGAGGACACTTGCTGACGTCAAGGGTTCTGTTATCCTCACCTTAACCATGACAACTAGATGCCTAGACCTAAACTTAAACTAATTCAACTAACTTATTCCTAACCCTTATAAAGGCTTTTAACTGTGTGTCAGCAAAACACTTTCCCAGAATGTCCTCACTGCCATTGTAGAAACTCAAACTGGTCCTCATAATATATACATAAATGTATAAATGTACGTGCACAAACACACACACACACTCACACAGCAAATGGCTTCCCTCGTGCCCACAAACACACAGAAAGCCATTAATCAGGAAATTAGATTTTGAGGAGGCAGACACATAAAACACTATTGATATGAGGAAGTAGAGTGAAACAGAACTCATTTGCAAGCACTACTGTGTCTGCTCCTGTGAGCTTTGTTTCTAAAGAGCATCTCATATTGTTTGTTTGTTTGTTTATTCTATAACACAGGTCCAGAACTCCCGGACAGCCATTCAAGAGAGAGATCGAGTCATCAGGGATCTGGAGGAGAGAGTGGCTTTTCTGGAAGCTGAGGTAAGGAGCCAGTCAGGAGGTTCGTGGCTGAAAATGATCCCCCTAAAACACGCCATGTACTTTTTTTAGGAAACACATTTCAATGACTGTTGTCCTTATCTGTCTGCAGAATAAAGAAATGCATGACCACATGGAGTACATGCAGGCAGGCCAGGAACCTCCACCCCTGACATTCAATGAGAACAAGCCAGAGGTCATTTACAGGTGTGCAATCACTTTGCAATATCCATATCTGCTCATTTTCTTATTTACAGCGAGATGCTTATTTCATCCCACTAAGGGGGTGTCTATTAGATCTGCTGTAGTCAAATGTCTAAGTAAACCTCATAACATTCATTTTTCCATTTTTCAATTTTTCTTTCCCTGTCCATATAGTAAACCCCTCACACCGACGACAGCGACCAACAAGGTCCTCCCCTTCATCAAAGTTATTGAGATCAAGTCCTGAATGGGGCGTCAATCAAAAGAACAGTCAGAAGGAAAGAAAACTGTAAATATATATTTAACCAGTATGTAAAATGTTGGACTGTAAGTATTCAAAAGGCTTGAGAGACCTCATGGTCACGAAGCACGCTGGTCTTTTGTTAGTGACTGATAATTGCTTCTCAGACTGTTCTGCATCCATTTACAGTAAAATGAATTCAAACTGGGATCCAAAGACAAGAGGAATCCCGAAATGGAAACAAGAATGGAGCCGTACAATGCAAAGAATTTTACTGAACTCCTTAGATGATTATATATAGACACAAACTTGTGTGGTATGTACTGTGTCAGCAGGTCGTCTAGGTGCAATCACAGTAACAAGAGTTCAGTAAAGTTCCCTGTGTGAAGTTTTCCACCTCCTCTCCTTTCTGAAATAAGCAGTTTCATGAGGTCAGTGTAAAAGGTGGGTCAAGATCATAAAGCGTTAATGTCTTCGCCATGCATACAGTTGGATAAATGTACAAATACATCACATTGCGTTGAGTGTTTTTAGCTTGTCTGCATCCTACAACCTACTTGACAACAAGCAAAACAAACAGGGTTCAGGGTCATAGTCCCCAGTGCTTTGCACCATATTGCCAATGGCAGACATGATGTCGGCTGTCACAGTTGAAATATAATTTAACCTAATTGTAGTAGTAATTAGAGTGGGTCGATAATGATAAATGAGTGATAATGCTTTTCTCCATATTAGAATTTTAATCTTATTTTATTAATACTAAAGGCTTGATATCAACATTTTAATTCTTGATTCTAACAAGTGTTGCTTCAGTACACTTATTAGATAACCTGTTTTTTTGCTCAAAAGTTTGCATATTTAATACAAAAAACTCTTATTTAACTAACACAGCTTACATAATTCTGCATTTCTGTATGGGTGTTGCTATTTCTGTCTCTAAAACTATTTCTGTTGCAATCCACGTTGAACATTTTTGTAAACTCAATAACTATTTACTGTGAACTTTGTAGACAGACATGCTGAAGTTCAGGCTGTGTACTTTTATTATAGACTGTCACATTTTATTTAAATTTAATAAAAGACCCGGTTTATCTGCCTCAATTGTTGTATTTGATGACATTTTAGAAACATTTTAATCATCTGATGTTGCATCTTTATTCTTGTACTGACCTCTAGTGGAGATATTAAGAAACCTATATATGAAGAAGTGGGTTTTAAGGTTTTTATCTCAACTCACAAATACAACTCACATAATTAAATACATTATTGTCCACATCAATATCTTACATATGTACAGACATATTGATGGTACATTCATATTTACATTTGGTATTTTGAGAAAAAATAAAAAAATGAATCCAGGGGTTTCCCATAACCTTGGCTGTTTTTGCAAAAACAAGACTTTGCCAGGATGGCTACAATCATATTTGTCCTCTAAACGCACTCATTAGCGCCATGATACATAAAAGCTTCACTATAATGAAGGGAAAACAGTTTTTAACTGCAAGATTTTAACAATATAAATTGTGACTTTTTTTCTAGATTTTAATTACTTGAAAAATATTGCATGAAAAGTTTAAAAAAGTTAAGTCCTGTTGCGACTTTTTATTTTTTTCACAGTAGTGTGTGTAACCAGTGTACAAACATGCTCACGCGCCACGCAAACATTTTTTTGAAAGGAGTGTTTCACAGAGTGCTCTCCAGTGTGTTGTAGTTGTCTTTGAAACTTTTGAGCTCCAGAAAGTGTTTAGGTCTCTTGCTGCGCTGGCCAGTGGAGGGCAGGTAGGTGACCTGGATGGTGGAGGGAGTGCTGCGGACAGGAGAGCCTGTCAGGTCCTTGGCTGCTGACTGGTGATGCTGGTCCAAGCTGGTGGTGCTGGAATAGGCCTTCACCCTGTGGGAGGTGAGAAAAAAGTGGTCACTTTACACAAAGGTTTACTATGTAATAGGTGGCATGAACAAATATATTGACTTTTTTTTTATTTATTCATTTTTGGTCTTGACACTAAAACTGTAAATGTGATTATGGATCGGAATGCTGGATCAGTGTAGCAGAACTTACACATCAGCTAGTTCATTGAGAGCTTGCTGGTATTCAAGAAATTCAGCTTCTCCAAACACCTTAAACAGAGCGACAGTTAAATCAGTAACATATTACAAAAGCTGATGACAGAACTGTTAAAGCTACTGTATTTTATCATCTTTTCATCACCAATTATTGTTAAAAACTTATACCCACCCCAGTCCCATGGCGAGCGCTGTCATAGCCTTCAAGTAAACGGTCAATGAGCGCACTGTGGCTGTTTTTGATCAGAGAATGGGAATTGCGCAACTCCATCAACCAGTTCCTGAAGTTGCGTCCAGTAAATGCACTGGGACTACGACTTATCTCCTGCATAGGAATTCCTGAGAAACAGAGTCAAGAATAAAAAGTGAAGATTAAAAAAGATGTTTACCTTTTATTTTACCTCAGTGGGAAATAGTCACTCACAGATCCTATTATATAATTACAAAAACAAGAGAAGAGCAGATGTGATAACTATCTTAAAACATAAGACATCATGTTTACAGATTAACAGATGAGGTGATCTGAGTTGAAGTGAATGTGAAGATTATTATGGTAATGACGTGCCATTAATGGAACCAGTTATGTGAGGATGAGAAGAATGATGGAATTTCAGAAATAGTACACTTGAACACCAAACTCCCTCTCACCTGAGTCACGGATAGCATCCAGAGCTTTCATTCTGTACAGGTAGTTGTAGCAACCTTTGGAATACAAACAGATTTGTATCATTTGACAAGGAAACAACACAAAAATCATATGCACATTAAGAAAATATGCACTTTAAAATGATACATGTAGGAATAACATGAGGTGAAGAGGTGACTGACTAATTAGTGATCCCTGCTTCAGTCTGTCGTCATCTTCTGAGAGGAGACGAGGTTCGAAACAGATCTCCTGGACCTTAGACAGCCTGGAGTCAATCTCCTCTCTCAAACCCTGTAAATTAATCCATGATGAAAACAGCAGGGCTCATGATTTCCTAGACCAACAACTACTACTGCTGCTGCATATCCAGCTAGGGATGCCAATACATCAAATTTGATGCAGGACCTGCGGGATCACCACCCAGCTTTGCAAGCCCAAGTAAAGGTAATACTTAACAACCAAGGTAAATAATGTGTAAAGCTACTCAATGAAACATTGAGGTTGTAGAGAGTTAAATATAAATGTGTCACAATCAATGCCTTTGTGGTTGGGCTTTCAGTGCAATGTAAACATAGCAGCATGTAACATTGAGTAGTCCTCTCAAAACCTTCAGTCAGTGAACGTTTAACTTCCTCCCGTCTTTGTTGAGTAAATGTCTTTGTAAGTTAATATTCCAGGAGTAAAACAATAACATAACATCAGGAGCGTGTAGACTTGCAGGCAGCAGCAGCTCTACCTCAAGTCCAAAAGAAATGTAGAAAGAATACACAAACTGAAAACACAAAATAATTTTGTGATCTATTTCAATTTGTTATTTTCAATAGGGAAATACTGACAGATGTTTACAGAGCTCACCATTCAGGGACAGATGGACTTTTGTTTGTCTTTATTATTATTTTGGGCTGTATTATTTGGTGACTGTGACAAATAACACTTTTAAATCTAATGAGTGTTCATGTAATGTTACACATTAGTAGTGTTGTGAAATTAATGAATGCATAATAATCGTGAAACCGTGATTACTCCTCAGACTATAATCGGGCCAACAAAAATTGTAATGGTTGCTTCCCTATATCCAGCTACACCACGTAACTTCTAGCAGACGAAATTCACTTTACCTTAGGTGCATTGTGGCCAATAGGTACATGGGGTCCCCGACGGGATCTCATTGCGAAACGCATGATTTGCCTTTTGACGAAGATAAACAAAAGCACAAACACCTGCACACAAAAACAGATGTGTCACATGAGCGCTTACAGCTAGCAAGCATAACCACAACTTAATTAAGTTACTCACCAAGCTCCCATAAGCCATCACCAGAACAACATTAACCCCTGATAAAGGCGATGACTCTGCCATGTTGTCTGTCAGAATAATAAATCTGTTTCTCCACAGGTCGTTTAGCTAGCCAGCGTTAGCAACGAATATGAACGACAACTATGTTGTTGCTAACTTCGCTTCGGAGCTAACGGGAACTGTCGGCTGTCCATTTTGAAAACAGTCGTCACAAAAATTGCTTATCACGTTACAGCTTTAAAATCGTGCTTCAGAGGAAAAAACTATTTAGTGACTAGAAAGACACGTCTCTTCTCGGCGAGCCAACGCAACGTAGCTTGTGTGAGTTAGGAACAGGAACAAGAGTTACCGTAATAACTGTGTAAGAAGGACCACTCACATCAAACACCGTACCTTCTCCATGTTGCATTTGTTTTGTTTAGCCCTCAAGATTTCTACTATTGTCAGCTATAAATACATGCAATTATAACATATATATTTTTATTTTGTGGAAATATTCAGATATATTTACAACCAAAAGGGTTTATATTTAAATTTATATTGAGGTATACTATTCCTATCATTGTATATTATTGCATTATTATATTACGCTCTAATATATGTGTACATATACATCTCTACAGACTTTAATATGTTTTATATATATATTCTTTTTCTTTTTCTTCTAATATATATTTTATTTAATACTTTTATATATACTTACATGTATATTATTGGCACATACACATACACATGCAGGCTACCTGTTCTTACACCAGTAGCATCCTTAACATCTCTCTAACTCATTGAGGATATTTTATTTTATTTTATTTTATTGTTACATGTTAACAGGGGCAATTTTAGACCCTTTTTAGGGGTGCTCAACCACACCTAAATTTCATCTCAGCACCCTTAAAAAATAATTATTAATCATTAGTACAATTATTAACTAATGTCAGATTTCACAAACACATTGCTCCACCACACACAAGGAGAAGAACGAGAAAGCGATGGGCTTCAGGTGGAGATTAAATCCACAAGCTGAAAAGCAAATACAGTTGCTGAGTGATTTGACACTGGGACATTAGTACTGTGACTTAGTAATAATGTACCCAGTTTCATGGTGTGAATATTGTCAAACAACGTGCACTTGCCAAATAACGTAACTGATGCATTTTATTATTTCATTGTACGTGGAGATAAATACCAAACCTGTGCAGCATTATAAAGCTTTCCATTATTATTCTCCATTTAAAAACTAAAAAAGGTAAGATTTTATTTTTCAAAGAAAACAACAAGGTTCAGGTGAGAAAGTGAGGTCGAAATGACACTTCCTGACTGATTGAGATGCTTTTACATGTGTCTTTCTGAACCTTTTATATTTAGCACACTACAAAATAAATCCTGTTCAATTTAAGATTATACATATTTTTATTAACTCTCGCTGTTTGCCAAAGTTTATTATCTGTGTTGCGCATCCCGCCGCGGACAGGTCTTAACTCCGCCGATCACATGTTGCGGGTCCTGTTTCCGCGAAGCGCTCTGTGAACCACGTGACGCAGCTCTCCGTGGTGTCAGAGTGGAAAAGAAACAGGTAAATTCACAGTCTCTCGCTTATTGTGTGAGCGAGTCGGCTCGTTATATTTTCTCAACTTACTTGTATTAACTTGTGGTTCAGGACATATATCCTGTCCCAAATCCGACTACAAGGTCGACAACGAGACCACTTGTCAGTCGGTTGTGTAGCAGTGTCTAATATTGAGCCGGGTTTCTGGTCAGTATTGCTTGTTATTTATTTTCATTTTAGGGGCCTGTAGGCCTGGCGTTAGCCTCGGTGTTTGCTATGTCGGGACCCGGTTATTGGAGCATACCGGGACCACACCGGCTGAAAATGTTCCGGTCCAGTTTAAGAAGCTGTTACTTGCTACCATAGCTAACTAGCTAACGAGTCCCGGCTGTGTGAAACGACGTTGGCTCGTTATGTTAGCATAGTTAGCAGTCAGGTAGTAGCAGCTGAGGGGCATCATGGGCATTTTGGTTTGCCTGTTCGAAAGCTTCATTGCTCAGCAGGAGTTGGTTAACGCCAGCTCATTTAAGTGTTAGCTACTGAGCTAGCGCAGCTAACGCTAACAACTTAATTATCTGCACTTAGTTAGCTGGTTAGCTAGCGGCTATTAGCCGCATTGTCGCCATGAGGTGAAGCCGTGAGACGCGGAAACCCACCGAGACTTCAAAACTGGGTGCTTTCCTCTCAAGTGTTAGCCACTGGCTAGCATTTTGACCATGTGGCTGGCTAGTGGAATTGGTGCTCGTCGGGCCCTGGCTTTAGGCTCGTTTGTGAGCTAGTCCCAAACAGGGTTTTACGTAACGTGTGCAAGATTAAAGAGTCTCTGTCGATAGCAACTTCAGCAGTTAGCCATCGATCAGAGATGCATCTTATTGAACTGACAATAACTGTGTTCATATTTTGTCTCTCGTTTATCTGTTTATCTTGGGTTGTGTGATCATATGGTGTATCATAAAATAGATTAAGCCAAGTCTATTTTGATGGAGAAAGTGTTGCATCACGTCCTAAGGAGGTAAAGAAGTGACCTAACCTTATGCACTTGTAAGGAAAGGATTGAAAACACAATCTGCCCCCGTTTTTCTGGCGTCTCTGGAAACAAAGCTGATGGTGTCTCATCCTCCCCTGCATTTGACAATAAACTTACAGGCAGTTTGAGGAAGTAGTATTGTGTAGAAGTGTGCCAGACATGTATGTAATGTAAGTAGGTCATGGTCACAGGCCTCTAATGCCTTTCTCATTCTTCTCTTTTCAGGTGTTATTCCTTTGTAAATACTGTTATTTGTATATACTGTAAATGATGACGTCCATGGGCGGGAACCGAGCCCGGGGCAGCTGGGAGCAGACACAGGGCCAGACACAGAGCCAGACACAGCACAAGCAGAGGCCTCAGGTACCCTCACTGATACACCTGTCACACTGCCTGCACGCGCGCACACACACGCATGATGATCAGTACTATTGTTCAACATAAGAAATCAAGCCTTATTTAATGTATGTATATACCAATTTTCTGGGTAACTTATAATATGGTCTGCAGAAGGTCTTAAAGTTAAAAGCATCCTTACATATTCTTTTGATAGATTTCATATAGACTAAAGCTAGGAATAGGCAATGGGATAGCCAGACTGTTGACACTATATTTTGATAATTCATGGGGATGCCAAGAGAACGTCTTGTTCCCTGACAAAGGTTTGTAGTGGTGTCCGTCTATCCAAATTATTTATTTTGCATTGTTTGCATATTAATTTAGGTAGTTAACACATGTAATATTATTAATGTATATGCTTCAAGTTCCTTTGAGCTATTATATGGCATATATGTTTTCATGTCTGTGAGCTAATTTAAGTTAATAATTCTCAGTTCATTTGTGATGGCCTATTGTTAGCACATTTGTCATTTTACTTATGTTTTACTCTTCTTGAAACAGGCTACAGCAGAGCAGATCCGACTCGCTCAGATGATTTCAGATCACAATGACGCAGACTTTGAAGAGAAGGTCAAACAGGTGAGCAGATGTACACTATCTTGCTGTCTAACTTCATCCTCGCTTAGTCTGCCTGTATAGCCTTTCTTACTCCTTTGAAGATAGGCAAGTGGCACTGGTACATATGGTATTGCATCTGTTTGTCCCTTATTTTACGCTTGGCTTGTTGGTTTTGTCAAATGTCATCAAACACAGAAAGTCAGTGACACTGCATCCAGTGCATTAAGAAAAAGATAAGATTTTGCAAACCATGAGGCTCAACACAACTCTTTTTCCCACAGCTTATGTTAAGAGGTCAAATCTGAATTACTCTAGCTTAGTTCTGATGATTTAACTGCATTCAAGGCAGAGAGCTTTTTTTTGACCCATGTGGTTTTACACTTTTTTTCCATAATTGATACACAGTATCTGGGACTAAAGCATATGTGGTCTGTCTACAATAATAACCGTCAAAAGCATAATCCTAAAATATTCTTTCAGGTCACAAAGTTGTTTGGGAAACTGTTATCTTTTCTGCATATGTCATAGCCATTTAAAGTGGTTGTGGTGTAAGTCTTTTTGGACAGTGAACTTTGTTTAAATTACCGACGTGTCTTTACTAAGATAAACGAGCCTGCTGGTCACACAATTTGCTATTTTCACATTCTGTTAAAAGGAAATTTGTACAAAATATGACTTTGTTTTACGAATTTCCTACTGTACTAGAAATTAGATTTATTTTTGTATTTTACTCTGTCATCATATGACTTGAAAAAGCATGCTTTCTAAGTGTGCAGAAGAGCCTTTTTAAGAATCATGCCAGGATTGTTAGCCAGGGGTCACCTGTGTCTCATAATACCACTTCTTCTTTTCCAGCTGATTGACATCACAGGCAAGGACCAGGATGAGTCTATGATCGCACTGCACGATTGCAATGGGGATGTCAACAGAGCCATTAACGTGTTGCTGGAGGGTAGCCCAGACACTGTGAGTATTGGCTTTGTGTGAGGGCTTAGTACTGTGATGGCCAGATTCTGTAGAAATCAGTGGGTTAGATAACTATGGTAATGAACAAATGTTGTATATTGTACAAATATTTCTCTTGTGACGTTATGACATGGTATGAGCATAGACGGATACAGTGGTATCCTTGTTTAGGTAAAGCTGCATGTAAAGGTACTTAAAGAATTTCACTGTAAACATATTTTTATTCTGTTCTAATGGTTAGTATGTTAATTCTGCACACCCCTAATGTTTTTGACTGACCTGTAAGGAAAAGTCCTTTTTTTTTTTTAAATTTGTTACTGTCAGTTTTCATAGAGAACAATAAAGTAAGTGACAGATGACTTACAATCAAATTGTCTGACAAATTTTAAGGAAGGCCTGACTTGATTGGCTTGATGACAAAAATGCAGCAGGGACTAACTTAATGAGTCCTGATATTTGGATACAAGCTTTGATAGACATATAACTAGTAGAACATAGGGAAATTGAAACCAGAGAAGAGTGGGGATGCATTTTGCCTGCACATTAATCAGACCTGACAAGAGGTTGTCAGCTACTTAGAATGTCAAGATGCACACACAGTGGCGATGCCTCAAAATGAGCTGACTTAATATGGCATTCTGCAAAATTACGGACAAAAGTAGGTTTTGGATTTTGTTTTCATTTTGTAGTTTAAAGAAGCTGCTTCCATAATTAGGTTGCACACCTCTAAAGCGTCTGTGATAAACTGAGAAGTAAAATCAAACTCAAAAGGAGTCAGAGACCTCCAAGCTCACAGCAAACTGTAAAACCACCAGCTGGGTTAACAGATGAGCAGTGTCATATTGTCTCCACACCATAACACTCCTAACATACATACTGCTTGTTTATATATCCGTTTCCTTTAGTTTTGATTGTTTTAGCTTGGCATGTTATCCTGTTGTAATGGCAGATGTTTAATACACTTGCGTTGGCCCTCAGTTGCTGCAAGCATTTTCTCTTAGTGACTCAGTACAAAGGCAGTAAGTCCAGTAATACACTGACTTAACATTTTGACGGTGTCTTTATTTCTTCCTAAGGACTCTTGGGAAATGGTGGGGAAGAAGAAAGGGGTGTCGGGCCAGAAGGAGGCTAGTCAAGCAGAGACCGGAGAGGAAGGAAAAGAGAACAGGGAGAAAGGGGGAGAGAAAGATGTAGCACGTCGTCGAGGTGGAGCTCAACGCAAGGGCCGTGGAACCAGTAGGGGCAGAGAGTGTAAGTGTTTACCACACCTTCCACTGCATCCTTTCTTTCTTTTTTTTTTTACTTATGCTCCCAAATAATTATATAAACATTAGATTCTGTAAAAATCGGTCAGTTTACTGTTTTAAACTAATGTATATTGATTCTGCTCTGCTTATATTTTTATTTAAACTGTTTTTTGGCATCACCATATTTATGAGCTCCTTGCATTTGTTACTGAAAAATACAGATGCCTACTATATCTAAAAGGACCTGAACAACAGTCTTGGTATTACATAAAACTGGTGATATTTAAGGAGATTGTAGTAATATTTCAAACAGGCTGTTGTCTTCAATTAGTATCTCATCAGTCATTCCGCCTTAGAGGAAACTACTCATTGTATTGTTTGACATCATTGTGTGCATCACAATGAACATGAGCAAGAGAAAGAGGAGGCAGTTAAGATGAGGATAAATAATTGCAGAGCATGTCCAAGGTAAAGGCTGTAAGGCAGTGTCCAAGCAGCTTAACATTTTTGCCCATGTCATATTTATTATTTGATTTACTTTTTTACTGTAAGAGTGCCAACATTTTTAGCCACATCTTCATGTGCAAGAACATTGTCTTAATGAAAGTTTAGGTAAAAATGCTTGTGAATCATGTGCAAGCAAACAAGAGCCAACAATTTGCAAGTTCACAGTTCCAGCTGTGGTACTGGAGGGGGCACTCTAAATGATGGGTAGCAAGATATTTGTCACTCATTTTGAAGGAGGGGATACTCGGGCTTTCATACAGCACCATAATTCTTTATCTGGTTCTCTGTAAGCTATAATGCATTTTGACATCTGTATGCAGTGTGGTGTTCAAATCTAATGCTGCTTTCTCTCCTATTGACTCAAGTTCGTGGTCAGGAAAATGGCTTAGATGGCGCCAAGGCTGGAGTAGCGGGTAGAGGTGCAGAGCGAGGCCGAAGAGGAAGAGGCAGAGGAAGAGGGACTGCCGGTAAGTGGCTGTGATTCTCTATAGTCAAACTCAAAAGTGAAGGAAATGCATCCAGTCAAAATAAAAGTATATTTTTGGGCAGGGGGATGATTTTTATTATTACTTTAACATCTTTTTTGTGACAATAGTGGTAAAACTAACAAATTGAACTGAAAGATCTTGTCTCTCCAGGAGTATCTGGACGGCGAGGAGGCAGATTTTCAGCACAGGGCATGGGGTAAGGGAACACCTGCATTGCCTAAAACCAGAGGGCCTTTTGTTCCCCGTTTACCTGTTACCATGGTCACCAGAGAGCAGGACCCTAGCCTATTGTTTAGCCTTAATCCAAAGGGAGGGAGGGGGCATACATCAGCCAGTGGGATGGATTATCATGGGCTGCATATCTGTCCTCAGAGGGCGCACAATGTCTGAATATTTTTGGAGTAGATTTTGGATAGATGCACTAATAGGGATGTCAGGGAACCAGCTAGTAACCCACAATCTACTCTCTGGCTCTGTGCTGTGGCAGTATGCCTTTTGTGTTTTGCCTGCTCTCCGTGTGTGTTCATTAACTTCAGTAGATGATGAAGTATGTTATACAGGCAGCTTTACTAGTAGGTCTCAACAGTGGATCTATTTCTTGAGTTTCATTGTAAATTACATTAGAGTTACAATGCTGTAGGACCTCCGGTTACTATAAGAGTGCCAGGAAATGTTAATCTGTACACAGACTCAGATGGCAGAGGCATAACTTAAATTAAACTAAAAGATGTTTGTTGAAGTGGTGGTGCGCACAGGAACTTAAACTCAAGTCCTTAAAGGATCTCGTTCTGTGCTTTTGTGATCCTGTGAAAATGACCCGTAATTTTAATCATATTTGTAGAGTCGGGACCTAAACTTTGACCTGCATGTTTCAAATCACACTAATATGTTTGGATTTTTATTCTATGTAGACTTTTCTGGGGGATGTTCAGAACTTAGGTGGGGAGCTTCCAACTTGCAGTTGCATGCACTGCTATCTTAAGATGTCTTCATGGTACCCAACCCCCCAGCTCCACGCCTCACAACAGTTCTGTTATTGCTTTTGCTTCTTGTGGACACAGAAACACAGTGACTTTAAGTATGTATGGCTTTATAGGAAGCAGCATTTAAGCAGATGGTGCTGTCAGTACCATGTACAAGTACTTTTAAGATGATCCTAAGGTAGTTTGTGCCATTCACCTCACATACAGACACTGCTTAAAAATGTTTCATTACCCTAAATCAGAGTAAATGAAAGCAGTGTAACTACACAGATAGTTCAGCCATGTAGGCATTAGAAACTCTAAGTTACACAATATGTGTATCATCGAGCTTATACCCTTGTAGCCAAGTTGTACATAGTTACAAATTCATTAATGCTATTCCAACAGTTCCTGAAGTATGGGAAATTGTACTTTATCTCTTATTCTTAAAAACATAGTTCTTCTGGTTTACAGTTTTAAGCCAGATCCATATTATTTTTTCTTTATGTATTTAATAAATTTAATTATTGGCTAATCATCTGCAAAAAAAAACTCTGGTTTTAAAATGTGTATTGATTCAGACTATTGATCGTGAATCACTGTCCTTCAGATTGTGATGCGTGTAGTGTTATGTATGTCTCATTCAGAGTTTTGATCGTAACTGCAGCGAGCAACACGGCCACATTTATCAACCTCTGCTGTTGCTGCTGTTGGCTGGTGTAAAGAGATCTTCAGCACTGTGACTGGATCTTGCTAAGAACGAGAGAACACAGCTCCATTCATAATGTTTTCAGTTTAGTGCACATTTAGAGGACTGTGTGTTTTGGGTTAATGTTAGCAGCCTTTGTGTTAGGATTCTCTAGCTGAGTTTGGAGGAAGGGTTGAGAGTGTATCCTTTGGATTTTTATATTTTAGGACACAGCTGCAAAAACTGCTGTGTGTAGTACTCTCCTGGTGAGATTTTATATGCAGACAATTATTATTAAGATGGTCAAGAGTGGATGCATTAATTTGTATCGACTGCATGTACTAAATGCTTTAGTAAACAAGTGATTAATCCTATTAATAGACTGCCTTCAGCAAATAAGAGTAAGACTATCTGATTTAAAAAATGAGACCCTAAAGGATAGAAATTACTTTTTGTTGAATGCTGACTGATTTATTTATAATAACATCCTTTTGCTGTTGTGTAGTAGCTGTTGCGGCTGTATTATGGAAAGGTGCTAACAGTCTTTATGGATACACTGCATCAGTTCAAAGATTTGCTCCATTTACACGTGCATAACAGCTATCATCTAGCAACTGTTTGTTGATGTGTTGTGTACTTGGTTAGTTGGTTTCTTGAATTGTATATTGGCTTACCAAGACTAAAAGCACCATGGTGTGCCTTGCATTGTAGAGTGACTGACAGATGTTGGGTGTTTGTTAGTGTAGTGGCACAGCCAAATGGAAGGCTTTTTGCTTTTGCTGCTCCTCTGGATTGTGGTCTGAAATACACAAGCTTCATCATCATATTTTTCTGTGTTAGCACTTTTTATAATTTTTGCTGTTGTTCTTCCTTTAAAGCCAGATTTGTAAAGGGCCCAGATATGAGATTGCAGGAGGTGAGAGGTGAGTCCATCGCCTCTGGTGTGTCTGTAATTCTTGCTTTCTTTAGGGATACTTTAGAGTGCCATTAAACAGGACGATGCAATACAAGATATTATCAAAAGAAAGTGTTGTTAATAAGGTGCGGAAGAAACACAACCCTCTTGCAGTTTGATGTGAAAGCTGTTGATGGATGCCAGAAATGCCCTCAGATTTGCACAGGAAGGATCTTAGACAGATAATGAAAGCTGCTTGGCTCAAAAGAAAAATGTTGTACTTAATCATGTTGCTAGGTTGCATCAGCTGTACATGAATGTGTCAAATTATTGAAAGGCATGCAGTATCAGGCAAGAGATGCTGAACAACAAAAGCAGTATTTAGATGATTACACATTCTCATTTGCATGTCTTGGTTGTACAACCCCTGACAGTTTGACTTACGTCATTTCCTCTAATTGCCCTCATATTGTAGCCTTTATGTTAAGTAGGCTAATGATGATCAGAGCCCTCAATTGACTTATTTACTGATACACACTTAACCAACTAAACCTTTAATGGTATAAACCACTAAGATTTGCTTCTAACCTTTTCCAAAACTTTGACCTCTTAGGTAGGTAAGATCAAAAATGACCCCAGATGTTTTTATGTGTAGGCATCCAGCTGTGACTGTTTAGCCTGTCCAGCCAGACTAATGCTTGTTATAGTCTACAAAAAATTAGTCTGAGATCTCTTCGTTTGAGATGTGTTCCTGGGGGCGGGCCATTGGAAGCAGAATAAACCAATCAGAGAAACGAACGATATGACACGTGCGGTAGAATAGAGGTGCTAGTGAATGACTGTTGTCGTTTTTGTTGTAAAAACATGAGAATACACGGTGTTATCACCAGTTCTGTGCATATTTTTGAAAGGAGTAAACGGTAAAAGCCAGTTGTAGAATGATTTGCGGACTTGGGACTGGCATTAAGAAACATTACAAACGAGTCAGTGCGTATGTGCAAGGCTTGTTTAAATCTGGTTGGGCGACTGGAGCGTAAAGCCCACCCCATTGCAGATTAACGGCTTTGATTGGCCTGGCTCATTTGAGGCCGGAGGAAAAGACTCCCTATGGCAGGGGTTCCAGACCCACATTCTTTCGCTGAGAAAGGGGTGGGTCTGGCTGGCCAGGCTAGTGACTGTTGTTTTCGGAAGCAGTCAGTAAATATAAGATAACCTTTATTAATCCCTGAGGGGAAATTCAGGCCAAGGTTAACTTTTAACTCTTTTTTTTCTTTTGCTTTTTTTTTTTCTTCTTTTCCCCCCTCAGAACATTCAACCCTGCTGACTATGCAGAGCCAGCCCAGACAGAAGACAATTATGGAGGAGGCAGCACCTGGAACAACACAGGAAGTATGGAGCTGGAGGAGGGAGCTAGTAAGTTAACTTAAGAAAGGTTTGCCCTCCAATAGAAGGAGCTAATCATATCAATGAAACATCCATATAATTTTACGATCATGCCAAGCATCCCAATGAAGCTCCAGCAGATCAGAGGAAGAGGGAAGAAGACTACTTTATTACTTTATTGTTACAGCAGTTATTCTTTTTTTATTTTTGTTTGTGTATTGTTTGCTGTGGAATTATGGAGTCTTATGGACGTGGACACACAAGACTTCCTGAATCTCAGTCTTGGCTTTAGGAGGAATTAGTCTGTGGCTGAATGAATTTCCATTCACCACAGTTCCTCATGAAGTGGGTGGGCAAGATTGTCCAGTATGCAGTTGATTTTGTCCACCATCCTCTTCTCTGCCACAGCCTCCAGACTGTCCATTTCCAGTCCAACAACAGATTTTGCCTTCCTGATCAACTTATTTAGTTTGTTGGCCTCACCAGCCTTGATGCCACCTCCCCAGCACACAACTGCAAAGAACAGTGCACTCGCTACTGCAGACTGATAGAACATCTTCAGTAGCTTGTTGCACACACCAAAGGAACAGTCTCCTGAGGAGGAACAGTCTGCTCTGTCCTTTCTTGTTTGACCAGTCCACTTTGTTGTTAATGTGAACTCCAAGATATTTTTAGGAGTCCCCAATCTCTACTTCCTCTCCAAGGATGGAGACGGGGACTGGGGTCTTTCTGCTCCTCCTGAAGTCCTCCACCAGTTTTCTGGTTTTCTTGATATTGAGCTTTAGACAGTTGTTGTTACACCAATCAACAAAGCTTTTTATCAAATGTCTGTACTCCTCATCGTTATTATTAATGCATCGAAAGATTGAGGAGTCATCAGAGAACTTTTGGAGGTGACAGGTTCCTGAGTTGTAGCAGAAGTCTGAGGTGTAGAGTGTGCAGCTCTTTCCATCAGATTTATCTTTGATCTCCTCACCTGTCTTTGTCTGTAGGGTTGGAATACTCTGCAGGAGAGGGAACAAATTACCCACCCAAGTTTGACTCTGCCCCTGGTAAACCTGCCTTTTCTTATTTTTATATATTCCTTTTTTTTTTTTTTTTTTTTTTTTTTTTTAAGTGCTCTTTGCCCAAAGTAGTAAAGTAGTAGTACTAAATTGTCTGTCTTTGACTCATAGGTGCCTGGAGGACTGCCACAGAGGAGTGGGGCACTGAGGACTGGAATGAAGATGTGAGTGTTTCTGGCCTTGACCTCATGCAAGTGCTGTAAATAAAAGAAGTTCTAGATATTTGTGCAATTTCATTAAAGGACTGGGTCTCTTTTTAAATTTAAAGTCCACTTCTGTTTTTCAAAATATAACTTTCATCTTCTACCTCCTCTTCCTCTGCAGCTTTCAGAGACAAAGATATTCACAGCCTCCAATGTGGCATCTATGCCTCTCCCTCAAGAGAATGTTACCATCACCAAAGGACAGAGGTGGGTCGTTTGTGCAGTTCATTAGCCTGACTCATGCTTCCCAGCAGAGTACTTTTCTAGGAACTGTTTTTATTAAAAAAAATTACATTTGCCTGGTTTAATAGTTTTTGCTCAACTGGAGGTTGGATTTTGTCATTCACGTTCTTCTAATGAGCATGACAAGCTGTCATTTACCTTGACAAATTTTGATCAGAGATAATCATTTTGTCAAATTGATTGACTAGTAAGCCAATAAATCTCTCAAATATTAGTGACTAAAAAAAAAACATTCTATTTAACATTGCTTAAAATAATAAGCGTGTCATCATCATCGTGTTTTTAACTGTTGGTTTGGGGGAACATGCATTTCTGATGGAAATGTTTTCTGTCTACTGATATTTTATAAACCAAATGATTGAGAAAATATTCTGCAGGTTAATCACTTAAAATGACCTGTAATTTGTAGCTGCTGTTCTAAAAGTTGACTTGGCACAGACCGCTTCTTAAATTTCTTATCAGACTTGGTTTCTTTCCTGCTATAGGATTGACCTGGCAGTTCTTCTAGGGAAGACTCCCCCATCTTCCTCTTCAGAAACAGAAAACCCCCCCATGGAGGCCGCCCAGCCCCCCTCCTTATCCCAGTCACTCGTTTTCAGCAACTCCAAGCAAGGAGTGCCACTCTCCCAAACATCATCCAGCACCCCATACACCCAGCACAGCATGGTAAGAGTTGCCAAAAAACATTTAAGCAGTTTTTTTTATTTTGTGGGTGCATACTGACTTTTAGATTTGCTTTACTGATGCGAAGTTATGAATAAACATTTTATGTCAACCACCTTCTAACCACACGGGAAAAAAATATGGACATTCACATCATGTCATGACTATGCCAGTGAAGCAGCAATACTTGCATTACTGTAAGAGCAGTGTGTGATAATCTACTGACATTGCAGGTCAGCATGCTGAGCAAGGGTTTTGGGGAGGTGGGGGACCCTAAAGGAGGCAGCACAGGGACCACTGGCTCTCAGTTCCTGGAGCAGTATAAAACAGCCCAGGCACTGGCCCAGCTGGCAGCCCAGCACTCCCAGAGTGGACCTCCCAACACAGCTCCTTCATCCTGGGATAACAATGCCACCTCATTGGGACAATATGGTGAGATGACATCCTATTGTATTTACTTTAATAAATTTTTCCAGTGTCAATCAGCTGTCCATCAAATCAAATGCCTATGTTGAAATCCTACTTTAATTCCCTTCAGCATTGTAAGGCTGATGTATACTGCATGTATGTAATATTGTAGATTTTTTTCTTTTTCTCAATGTTTTATATGCTAATATTTCTGTTCTCATTCTTTGTTCAGATATGAAGGCTCAGCCAGAGTCTGCTGTTCATGCACCCTTTACGAAGCGGCAGCCATATCAGACTGCCACCTCAACCTCGTCCATGTTGGATGTTTTCCTGCAGGACAAAGGCCTGCCTCCTTCCTCTGTCTCCTCGTCTTCTTCCTTAGCCCAACAGACAACATCCTCTCCTCATGTGGTGCCTCCTCCTGCTTCTTCCCTTCCCAAAATGGCAGCAGTTCCTTCTCTAGGTCAGCAAGTTTCTCCCAGTTCCTCAGATCCACAGGGGTCAAGTCCACTGCCTTTGCAACAACATAAACTCAAACAGCAGAAGAAGAGGACTTCCATTACTACAAAGGTAACATTCAAATTAAAATATGGGTCTGTGAAAGAGAACAAGCCTTTGGTGCTTGGATGGGATTTTGAAGAATCAATACTGGGAACAGATCTAGAGTATTTGAGCTAACTCAGAAAATGCCCTTGATTTCAGATTCCAGCAATGGCAGTGGAAATGCCTGGCTCAGCAGACATCTCAGGCCTCAATCTTCAGTTTGGAGCACTGCAGTTTGGGTCAGAACCAGTTCTACCAGAGTATGAGTCCACCCCTAGCACCACAACACCAGCCAACCAGGTTCAGAACAGTCTGTACACTAGCCCCAGCAGGTTGGTACATCTACAGCTTAACAAAAGTGGTACAATGTGAGCAGAGGTTTTTCTTTTTTTGTTTGTTTTTATTTGTGTATGTATTGATGATGAAAGATTTTATTGCTCCAAGGACACAAATTTGGTCTCATTGCTACTTTTACAATCTGCAGTGAGTCGACTCCAGCTCTCTCGAACTCCAGCCAAATGGACCTGTACGATCAGAGAGCATCTCAGACACGGCGATACCCTCCTTCAGTCTCTTCCTCCCCTCAGAAAGATATGCAGCCCAAGGTAAATAAAGCTTCACCTTTTTTATATGGTGTTATCTTAGTAAAGCACATATCAGAGGGGAGCTCAGGCTTAACCCACACTTAGTCCTAGAGTGTTCAATACCGGTAAACTACCGGTGGAAGTCTTGATGTTAATATCTAACTTAAATTTACATAGCTCCAAATAACTTCAAAATCATGATTATGGAATGGAAGTTTATCATGCCATATAAAAAAGTGACAGTTCCCATGTTTGTATGTTGTGCTACAATCTTATTAATGTAAAAAAAAGTTTTGAGTCTCTAAGTATTGAATTTAGCACATTTTTTTTTAATAGAATGTGTGTGTATGTATGTATATATATATAGATAGATAGATAGATAGATAGATAGATATAGATATATAGATATATAGATAGATATCTATCTATATCTATATAGATATATATATCTATAGATATAGATCTAGATATAGATATATATAGATATATATATATATATATATAGATAGATGTCTCAAGGTTAAAGTTTGTTTTAACATGGGTGAGCCCTGATTTTTTTTTTTTTTTTCTTTTCTTCCTCGTTAAACTCACAGACATTACCTGAAGTCAAGTGTTAAAATTGTGACAGGGGCAGGTGTTCTCAAATAAACTGTGCCTATAGTGTTATTCTATCCCTTGTTGTTCCTGCTTTTTTTATTTTTAGGTTGTGTTCATTGTAATGCACTACTGGTTTCAAACCTGACCTGTAGTTAAACTGCTCTGCATGTCAGATAAGCTTCTTGGTGACTGTTTCCAAGAGCCCAGCACCATTTGCCTTCTTATCAATAGCCTGTTTCCATAGAAACCTGAGCTCACCTTCATTGTTGGTTTTACAGAATGGCTTCAGTTCAATACAAGCAACACAATCTGTGGAAGGTAAGCATCTATTTACTAAGGTCTCTTCTTAAAAGCACTGTTTAAAATACTCTTGACACCTTTTTTCCTGCCCCTCCAGCTGCAGCAGGCTCTGCAGTGTCAGTCAAGCCAGCCTCTGATTCAGTCACACCGGTATCCACCATGGGCACATTAGCAGACAGTGGCTCAGGCCCTGCATCCTTGTTGGCTACATCCAATCAGACATCCATTAGTGCTCTTGGGCATGGTGAAGACCTGCCTCCAAGCACCATTCCCCCTCCTCAGCACAACAGGTGAGGTGCAGCTAAATAACACACAATTATAAAGTAGTGAACTCGTGTATCTGTAAATGTGATATTTGGTGAAATGTGCTCTGAACCTTCTGGTCATTTTTACAGCTCTCACCCATCACAACAGAACAGTCTTGCTCCATCTTCAGTGCGAACATCCAACTCAAGCTTACTGGTGAGCTCTTTGTGTTTGTCCTGGAAAAATATGCATCTAGTGTGATGTTTTGTCAGATCATTGAAAGTGCAGATTAGATTTTAATACAGGTGCCATTGTTATGTTACATGCTTAGGCAGGAGAGAGTGTATCAGCCTGAGTGTCTTTCAAAGATGTGTTTCCTGTGATGGTACAGGGCACATTAGTTGCCCATTCACTCTAATGGGAATGTAATCTCATCAATTCTTTCTCCCTGCTTCCTTCCGTCTCTGCAGCATCCAAGCGTAGACGGTGACTCGAGCCTCCACTCCTCATCATTCCCTTCCTCTGTCTCTGCCGTGCCATCTTCATCAGTACCCTCCTCTTCTTCCTCTGTGGCTGCTGCTGCGCAGGTGTCTCTTGGAGCCCCTCAGGCCGCCACGGTGGGCTCTGCCACAGTTTCAGCTACTTCTGGTCTCGGCCCCGTCACCAGTCTGGCTATTGGCCTCAACACTGCCTCCATGGGTGCCCCACCTACAGCAGCTGCCACAGTTTCAGCCTCCACAGCAGCTTCAACCATTCCCTCTTCAGCTACTTCGTCATCCACACGCAGCTCTGCAGCATCCTCAGGTGAGACACAAGCACATGGCACTTAGGAGTATCTGCTTCTCCCTCACAGTTTTGCATCCTAATCATGGGTTATGAAATGAAACAGAAATTGGGAAATTCCCCTTTTACATTGTCTGCCTCATGTATTTGACTGTGTGGTCGGCTGGAAGGCATTTTCTGAAAATGACAGAAAAATTGCTTAAAAAGTATGTTTTTGGTTGTGCATGTCTTTGAGCTGCAGAAGAGAAAACACATTATAACCCATTGTTAAGTAGGGGTACAGTGTTTTTGTCCAACTCAGCATCAATTGGTTTCCATTTTCTCAGCATCACTGACAGGAATGATTCTGACACATCTTGCTCTCACTTTGCTTGTTTCTCTCAATTGTTAATTCTCTTTCTTAGTTGTTTTTCTCTGCTGGGGCACAGTCACATGGTGTAGTACAGTCTTCAAATTGTGAAGGGTATCAATTATAACTGGGATTTTAAAGATTAATTGTGCATCTCTACTCTGTTTTTGAAGCTTATGTTCTTAGTTTACACTGGCAAATAAGTGAATACGTTTATAAAGTTCCACTAGTGTTACAGGTTTCATAGCATTGACTGACCTAAAAAATCATTGCGTACTTCATATTTTACATTGTCTTGTGCATACAGGGAAAGCACCTCCAAACCTGCCACCTGGAGTGCCCCCTCTACTGCCCAACCCATACATCATGGCCCCAGGACTACTGCATGCCTACCCTGTAAGTTTATGACAAAATTAAGACATTAACAACATACCTCTCCAAAGCCAGAACTGGATATTGTCACTCCTGTGAAATTAGCACTTATTGCAGGACAGAATTACAAGTGTATCTAGCTGCATAGTGACTGCAGTTAGCGTCACTATTTTCTAATATATTTCTTGTATCTCAGCCTCAGGTGTACGGCTATGATGACCTACAGATGCTGCAGACAAGAATACCGCTGGTGAGTGTCCAGCTGCTGCCATTTACCGATGCACAAGGCGTATGTCATTGCTACTTATCCTGGATTAATATTTTCTAAAAATATTTTTCTCTTCAGGATTATTACAGCATCCCCTTTGCAACTCCAACAACCGCACTGACTGGCAGAGAGGGCAGCCTGACGAGCAACCCCTATTCTGGTGAGCCACCTGCTGACATTTGTTCATTCAGAACTGAGTCAACTGTCTGCACATTGAATATTTATATGCTCACTTGAAGGAGGAGCGATTCTTAAAAGCTAGGTTTCATATGATTATCCTGACATAAAGGTAGTAGGATAAAGAGGTTACTGAAAGTTTGCTGGGATTGTTAATCAAAACAGAGTTTAGCAGGATGGCAGTGCTCTGCTCAATGGGCACACACTGGCTTCATCAGGAGAATATTGGTTTGGACATGATTTCAGTATTAATGCTGTTATGATATGAATGCTTGTCATCTAAGATCAAGTATAGTAGGGGTAATTGTAAATCATTTTAGTGATGCTGAGGCTGTGAGTGATTTAACAATCCTCAATGCCATTGTTCTTCGTTCTTTACATCCTTTTGATGGAATTATTTTTTTTCCACATGCAGTTTGCATTTTCACCTTTTGATAATTTCCCTCTATCCTTTTACCATGTAGGTGACTTATCAAAGTTTGGTCGGGGTGATGCATCCTCCCCAGCTCCAGCCACCACATTAGCTCAGACACAACAGAACCAGACCCAGACGCATCACACAACACAGCAGCCTTTCCTCAACCCGGGGCTGCCGCCTGGCTACAGTTACACGAGCCTCCCATACTACACTGGCATGCCAGGCCTGCCCAATACCTTCCAGTACGGACCTGCTGTGTTTCCGGTGAGAACTTCACACTTGTCTCAAGTTTGGATATGTTGGATTGCACTACTGCTTCCACCCTGAGTCGGCTTTTTTGGTTTAGAACATTTTCTCTAAGGTCATGAAGATCTTCAAAACCCCTTTCTCTAAATGCAACTTAAAAATGTTCAATTCGCAGTAATCACTTTTGGATATGATATGATTTTTTTTTTTTTTTTTTTTTTTTTTTGTTTGTTTGTTTTTTCCCCCCATCCAGGTGGCTCCTACCTCGTCAAAACAGCATGGTGTGAATGTCGGTGTCAATGCATCTGCCACACCTTTCCAGCAGGCTAGTGGCTATGGTTCCCATGGATACAGCACTGGTGAGGCGCTAAACCATGATGAAACGGCATTTTTGGAGGGGTCATGCAGGTCCTGCTCTGTATACCTGCATACCAATAACTCTGCTCCTCACAATAAGCCTATTAATTTCTCTTTGGTGTGGAGTGCATATGTCATTTGAGCTGTGCAGCATCTGCAAGCATAAACATGCTTGTTAAGGCATTTATGCTTGTCACAATGGTTGTTAATGGTTCATCAAACATTCTCGTCTTCCAGTTCTCACTTGATCTGTTGACCTCAAAGATAAATAGGGTTTCTATTGACCATGAGCATGATTGTTCAGGTTTAGTTTTCTACTGGAAATGTATCTGAATTTGGTACATGGTTTTCATTACATTTACAAACAAGAAACATGCTTCAATAATGCAGCTGTTTTTATAATGGCAAGAAAACATCTGTCACTTTTATTGAATGCCTTTTCGTGATAAAATGTGTGGAACTGCCATTTGAACCAAATGGGGAAATGAAGAGGGGCTTTAACAGGGGCACCTGGCTATACCAGCTTAAACAGAGGGGTTCAGTTATCAGTCTCCTGCTGTCTTCCATGGCTTGCTTTGCTCAAATCAGAAAGTGGAGTTTGCCCAAAGGCTTCACCGTCCACCCCATCTCCTACACACACGTTTATTATGAACACATCAGCAAGTAGTGCACCCTTTATTTTCTGTATTTCCTAATATGACTCCTCATTGAGCCCTTATTCTGTCAGCAGTTTACATATTTTCCCTTTGGCCTTGTGGGGTCTGTTCAATCACTTTATATTCTTTTTTTTCTTTTTCAGTGATGCTGTTATATTTTCATACTGTAATTCACCACCCACTATTCACCTTTGGACACAACTTGTGCAATACCCATTTGTTCTAAGCTGCACCATCTGCTGCTTTCTGCCATCACCCAACTCAAATGCACTCTTCACCCTTCCCCCACCTCCTACACACACACCCTGCCTGCCCCCTCACTCCCCCCACTCCCTCCCCCTCAGACTTGGGTCAAATAGTATTTTGCAAATGATGGTTAGCGTCGATTCTGACCTGCTTTTTGTGCAGGATGGGCAGGCTTTGCCACACAGGGCAATGCAGTTGGTGTCAAAGTTTAGTTATTGCAAATTATGTCACAATAGTTTGTTCATTACAGGACTTGACACTATCTGTATTGTCACAATTTGGTAAAACCTGTCCATATAGTACACAGGTCAAACAGACGCTGGGAATAATTTGCAAATGCTATCTGAGGCAGGTCTGCCTCCCCCTGCCTGGTGTGTCTAACGCTGTGGGCTGCGGCTGTGTGTCTGACTGTTGCAGGCTATGAGGATGTGGGCCAGGCTTCAGGGAGTGGGGATTTCTGTAAGGGCGGATACGGCACTGCTGTGGCCGCTGCCGCTTCTGCACAAAACAAGCCAGCCAGCTCTGTCACCGGGCCTGGAGTCGGTGAGTGCCGCCACATGCCAAAGTACAACGGAAAGAAAAAAACCCTGTCCCTCCCGTCTTCCTCCTTGTGTCACGAACCATCCTTCTCCCCCTCTTTGCTCTGGTTCCTTTGCCTCATCTCTGATGAGATGCGCCTGTTGGACAACCCGTCATGCTGTTAGACGGTCCAGTGCAGCCTGCCTCTCTTAGAAGCCTTGTCTGCCATCCTGTTACCTTTTCTCTTCCAGGGTAACTCATCATCAGTCCAATCTGGGTTTTATGTTCCTGGCAATTCTGCTATTAAATTGTCATTTTAGTCTAAAATTTGGCAGCTCACGTTGGCTGTGGCTGCCATAAACTGATGATGAGGTGCTCTAGTTGATGCTGTCCCATTTTCCCTCTGTTGCTTGCTCTTCACTCATGTTGTCATTGCCGGTATGTCCATCTCCAGAGAAACAAGCTCACTAAGTTTACAACCGAAGAAAGAGAGGGCAACAAAATGCTAAGAATTCTTGATAAAAATAGTGTTGTCCACGAAAGCAGCTGCACATATCCACTCACACCTGGTACTGGGTTGAAAACCAATTTGTCTTATAAAGATGTGCTCAATGGTTTGCTCATCGGTTGTTTTTTGTTTTGTTTTTTGCTCTGGTTATTTCAAGTGTTGCGTTGCCACATTTCCTGAGTTAAAGGTTTTGTACCAAGGCTGAAAAAGAGAAGGAAACAGCACCAACTTTGAGTACTGCAGAGACGTTTGCCCCAGAAATCATTATACTATCCAAATATTTACCTTTTTAATTGGTAACTTTGCCGTCCTCAAAGGTTTTGCTGCTGCTTATCTGTCTAGTGATTGGATGTGCCAGAAAACATGGCATCTGTACTGTATCAAAATTCATTTGCCTAGACATCCTCAATCATAAGTTTTAGGGTGTTGTTACTATTTGAGCTTACCAAATATTTGTTTTGGCAAAGGAGTAGTCAGATATTACTAATAATTAATGCATTCCTGACTGCACTCACTGGAAGTAGTATTGCAGCTATTTTGCTCTGTGTGTTCATTCTCAATGCTTATAAAATTAGTGGTGGTTTCACATTAGTCTTTTAGGGAATTCAAGGCACTAAAGTTTTGTCATGGAAATTCTTGAAAACCTGTGTCTTGTGTCCACCTTCTTATTTTGTGCCAGAGTTGACCCTGTTATGCATCTCCATGGTGATACAGGGGGTTGGTGAGAGTTAGAACAACCTGAGCAGTAAACGCCAGATCCAGTCATGACTGGAACTAATAGGCTACTACACAATCTTTCACATCCTTCTTCTGGTCTGCCTCATCCCTCTTCATCCTCTCACTCCCTCTTTTTTTCTGTTCTCACTAAAGGGAAATTTCAGCTGTGATCATCTATGAAGTTATGCCGACACAGATGTTTATACCTAAAGGTTCCCAGGATTCTCTTGTTTTTAAATGCTGACGCTTGAATCCACAATATACTACAAATATACAATAAAGTAGCATTATAGGTGTTAAGAGTCTGTGGCTGGTTATGGTTTAGAATTGTCCTTTAAGTTCCTTCTCATGTTCAGTTCAGCAGTTTTTTGACAGGTATTTCTCTTGTTCTCCTGTCTCTGCAGGAGTCTCTGTAACGTCAAGCAACACCGGGGTACCAGATATTTCAGGGTCTGTTTACACAAAGACGCCGGTAATTACAGAATTTATTTAATTGAATTAAAAATGTATACTTTTTTTTTTTTTTTTTCAAGAATGTCCTCACTGACCAAATATAGTTGAAATGAAGCAAAACTCTTCTGTCTTCTTCCCACAGTCATTTGAGAAGCAGGGTTTCCATGCTGGCACCCCAGGGGCTTCGTTCAGCCTGCCCTCAGCTCTCGGGAGTGGAGGACCCATCAACCCCCCAGCTGCTGCAGGCTACGCCCCTGCCCCCTTCATGCACATCCTGGCACCACACCAACAACCCCACTCTCAGATTCTGCACCACCACCTGCAGCAGGATGGACAGGTGTAGTGAAAATGCTTTTGTTGTGTTTGGAAGTTGGAGAAAGTCACTGTCACACCTACTGTTCTATTCAGATAGTGAAGACAAACTGGTGCAGTTACATGGTTTGTTTGGGCTGGTGAGAAATCTGTTTGGTAAATGCCCTAAGTAAACAATGTGTTCAGGAAATAGAAGTGATCTTATAGTGTGTAACTGATGTTCATTTAAAATCATGTGGTATTCATGGTAACATGTACACGTGCCTGCACATGATCAGTCAAAAGCAGTCGTGCATGCGTGTTTGTGTGGAAGTCTCATAGATGGGACCCAAAAAGTGTTTCTATACAAGACGTCTTGTTTTCATATGTCTCCTTCATAACTGACATGAGCAGTAATACTTAACATAATGCTCATAATCAGGTATTTTCCCATGAGCTCCCATGGGTTATCTGTCAATGCTCCTGACTTCAAGGTTTCTTCTCTGGGTTCATTTGGATAAAGTCAGTATGACAATATGAATAAACACGTGGCATGAAGTGACGGCTCACAGAACTCCGTCCTCTCTCGACAGAGTGGCACCGGACAGCGCAGCCAGAATGCCTCCATTCAGCAGAAGTCTCAGATCAACAAGTCGGGATACAACAGCTACAACTGGGGGGCAAACTAACATCTGCTGTCGGGCCCCTCCCCCCCACACACACACACACACTGCTGTCAAAAGCTAGGAGGGGGCTCATCACTCCTTCCGCTAACAGTCTCCACATATAAACTCCCTCTTCGTCCTGCAGAGATTTCCCTCCCAGTCTCTTGGCCCAGCACTCCTGCAGCTCTGACCGCAGTCAGAGGAGGTGCTGCGCCGAGAGAACAAGCACTGTAATGATATTCATGGATGGGTAGGAGGGACAGGAGGGGCTTAGGAGAGATGGGAGATTGGAGTTAAATTGTTATAGAAATACACCGTCAAGCGGCGAAATATTGAGTGTTGGGAATTTGTATTGTTAATCCTCCCACCCCACTCCTTTTCTTTCACTTGTATGTAACATAGAACTGTTTTCTAAACGAATGAATGTTTCCTGTGAGGTTTTTTTTTTTCGTCTTTTTCCACCCTTGTTTTTCCTTGCTGATGGGGAGGAATGAAGTAATATCTGAAGGTGGGGGGGACAGGCTGGTTTTGTATTTCTCACCCTCATCTCCCCACTCCATAGTTTTTGTGGAAACTCTTCCCTCCAACAAAAAAAAAACATACCCAAACATTTATTTGCTTAATTGCTGTTTAAAGTTTTGTTGAGGTTCTTTTCTCCTGTCATTTTAAGTTTGAAGAAACAATCTCTAAATTGGTAGAGTTGTGAAGTTTATTTTTTACCAAATATAGATATATTATATATAAAGACATATAAGCGAGCTCACTGGCTTGGACTGTGAGAAAAGTGTGTTTGTCATGTGACTGCGTGCATGTTTGTACACACAGGGGCTGTGGTTGTGTACTGTGCTTTTTTTGCCTAGCACAGGATTTTTCATTATCAAACACTTGTACAGTAGCTGTTCCCATAAATTATAAATATGTTGCATAAAGGTCTCATGTATTCTGCAAGAGATGTTGAGAATGATTTCCCAGGCAAATACACACCCAGTCTGCCTTCCACTGTTATTTTGTTTCTGCCCCCCCCCTCGCTCTGCTCCAGCACCTGTCCCCATGACATTGTAAGGAAACCTGCAGCATTGAATACTGATGGACAGAATTGTACTATGGGTTTTTAGTCAGTGATTTTTTTTTTTTTTTTTTTTTTTTTTTTTTCTTTTTGTACTGTGCGTTTTAAAAAAAAAAAAAAAAATTAAATGGATAAACTTGTCTTGTACATATATAAAAAAGAAACACAAGTACTGTAGTCCGGTTTGTTTGATGGCTGTCTCCTTTTCCTTCTCAAATCCTTGCAGACTTGTTAGCTTTTTGTTTCTTTTTTGTTTCTTTTTTTTTTTTTTTTTTTTTTTGTAAAAATATATAAATATTAAGTAAATAAACAAGAAAAAGACATTTTCATCATTTTGGATGTGAATGTCTTTTAAGGAACTTAATTGTTTTTCATGTGGCTTATAAATACAGCAGCATCTTCTAATGGTTCTGTGTGTGTGCGCGCGTGTGTGTGTGTGTGTGTGTGTGTGTGTGTTGCCGAAGGCTTGACAAGGCTGGTGGTTTGACAAACTGTAAAAACAAACCTGTGCCATCAAGTGTTTTGACACGACTGAAAGCATCTGACTCAGGCTTTAGGTTTGGTTTCTGTTAAGACTCCAGGGGATCAGTAGTACCAAATTAAACTCCAAACACAGCACTTCTCTAGGCATTTGTTTGTTCATTGCTGTTCATGGGATTTTGATGGATCTTTTGTGTCTAAATAATTTTTTTTATTTTGGGGGGGGGTCGCCATCAGCTGAACAGGTTTGACAAGCTACAGTAAATATCTAGGATGGCAACTAAATACACGGTAAGCGTACTACTAGTTAGTTTTACTCAGACGTATTTTTTTTTTCCTGCCAGATATGTCATTAGTGATATCATTTGCTACTAAATGTGCTGGACCCTGGGGTATTCAGTTTCAGATGCCAAGTTGGAAAGCTGTTCTCTCTGAAAAAGTGTAGTACATTTCCTTAAGTAGGTGTACAAATATAAAACTTGTATCAAAGTAAAAGTATTCATGAGGTTTTATTGAAACTAATCATTGACGCATTAACGTGAGGTAAAATATTTTTATATTTATGTATGATATTTATATTATTGATGTAAACTATACAAGTACTTCAAGACTGTACAGCAAGACTAAACATTACTCTTACAATCCAACTGATTTTTAAGCAGATCCGTTGAAGTATAATGAAGTACTGAAGTTGTGTTGTACACCCTCAAAATACGGACATTTTACACGAACCTTGTTTCCGTTCCTGTTGAATTTTTGCAAATTTCCGAGATTCTATTATTTTGAAGGCGCATTCCTTCTGTTATTTACGGTAGCGCAGCATTACGGCTGATTGCGTCATTCTGAAGTATCTAGAACGATTTACGGCACTTGTCTAACGCCAACTAGTGAAGTTACGTTTTATGCGCATCCAAAAACTCAGTAAATGAGTGTTTTTGATTTATTTCGCGGGTTCTTCGGGGTACCCGGAGGCCATTATCGAGGCCGAAGGTAAGTTTATAGATTCAAATAAACAGCTGGCATTGAAATGAGCTTAAAAAAGTTTGCTAGCTTACGTCAAGTTGAAAACAACTTTACCAGTCTCTGCACATTAACGAGATAAACACTGGTTTATGTGACCGTTTAGGGACCCCTTCTTCGATACCATGATTCATGAGGACGACGACGACGACGACGAAGAGGATGGGTTTTATTACGACGGGTTCCGCGGGGACCAGCAGGACCCCTTTGACAGCGTCTGGAGATTTGGCTTCAGCTTTGGCCCGGACGGGATGAGGATCCAGGAGCCTCCAGTGTTTGGTCACGTCCTTCGGGAGATGGAGGAGATCTTTTCCCAGATCGGCTGCTGGGAGGGACAGCCAGAGTCTGGAGGTTTTGGTAGGAAAATCAGCCCATTATGATCCTTGTTTCCACGTCATTATGTTTCACACAGCTGCTGCTACCTCTGTGTCTGTGTCTCTGTCTGTCTGTCTCTATCTCTGGTTTGAGGTGCACACTGTAGGTTCAGTCTCTTTCCTTCATGTTTCAGGTGTTCCTGGTATCATGCCGCCACCATCTCATGATAGAGCAGAGAGCCATGGCAGGAGATCCAGTGGGAACCCCCTGAGAGACTTTATGTTGAAAACCCCAGACAGCAACCCACACTGGCCCCAAACAGGGCCCTCCAGAGAGCCCCGATCAGACAGCCACCCTTCTTACGAATCACCAGGATTTCCTAGCTCTCCATTTCATGGGTGGACCCCTTTTTCAAAGGCAAATGAGAAATTAGCCACTACTTCCGTGTATGTTATGATTTTGTTCATGTGAAAACGTGAAGGGAAAGTGTTTCATTCTATTTACTATTGTTGTCTTAACTAGTTTAATGACATCTGGAGACATGGGCCACAGAAAGCTCCAGAGCAGCACAAAGAAGACAGAGGTACGTGATAGTTTCGCTCCATCAATAAAGGCAGTGAAAGGTTTTTACCTTGAATTTTTTTTTTAAAAGAAGTTCCATTCTCTCCAGATCTGGACTCTGCAGTGTCCTCTGGTGGTCTGGACCAGATTTTAACACCACCTGCTGGTCAGGCTCCAAATCAGCCCAGGACCAGATCATTCTTCCAGTCTGTCACTGTCACCAAGGTGGTGAAATCTGACGGGGTAAGAGACACAGTTTGTTTTATTATTAATTACATCTTGACATACATTTCATTGGTAGTTCAAGTCGCCTATTTTAGCCCAGTAAGTTTTAATAGGGTCTGAAAACTGATTCTTGCTGGGGCCACAGATCCTAAAAGCATCTGCACCTTCAGTACCATGACAACAGCAGTGTACAAATCGATTATATTTGTTAAAGCCAGGTTGTGAGTTAATGTTTTGTTTTGACGCCTGCGTGTCAGACTGTAGAGGAGAGGCGTACAGTCAGAGACGGCCAGGGTAACGAGGAGACCACAGTGACACGTTCAGGAGGTCCCGGAAGCCTGGAGGGACCAGATCATCAAACCGGAGCAGTTCTTCCAGGTCAGTTTATTCCACACTGTTTTTAAACAGTTCATTCACTGTTTAGATTTTCAGACCACCGTAGTAGCTCGATCTGTTTTTAGTACCTCTACTCTTACTTTTATTTCAGGTGCCTTTTCAGACATGCGGGATGATGACTCATTATTCTCCAAGTTCTTTGACAAGTTTAAATAACAGTGGAAAGTGAACTCTGGACTATCTGTTGCTTCTGCCTATACTTTGCAGTATATGAGTGTTTCTCTAGAGCTGTGAGTTGGCATGTTTAAACTATATAATATATAAGGACAGACACTGGTGTGACCTTTCAGTTGCCAAAATGGATGTGTTGGATCAGGGTCACTGGCCCATTGGAGATGACCTCAGGTTTTCACCTCATCACAGAGACTAGAAGCTGCCAGTTGTGAAGAGGAGTGATTTGGACAATAAATAAATCACATCTGTATATTTTATTTTTATTCTTGTCTTGTGGACAAACAAATACAATACAATCAAAGTAAAGAATTTATTAATGACGCACTTGTTTGCCTGTAATATTTGATTTAGTTTATTTAAAATGACTGTGAAAGTGAAAGTTCAATTTATAAGCAATATGTTCATTTTACTGTTAATGATTTATTTAAACACTGCAGAAAAAAATATACATACATATATAGATGTATTGTGTGTGTGTGTGTTGTACTGGGGGGAAATGCATCATCAGAAACTGATAAACAAACAGAAAATGCAGCTTGTTTTGTGTCACGTCTTTGAGTATCACCCTCCGTCTACCAAACTCATCATCTTGATCTCTCCTATCTGGAAATAAGCCTCATCACGTGCTTGTCGGTTAATCAGGATGTGGTTATGCATGACTGCAATCCACCTCCTTTCTTCGTCTTGTTCAGGTCATTTCACCTTCATTCCCTCTTTCATCTCCACTGTCCTCTCACTTCATTTCTGTGCAGTTAAAATGGGAAAAAAAAAAAATCAGAGGTCATCACGGCAGCATTTTCTGGGACAATGATGCGCTTTAAGTCATGAATTGCTTTGGTATTCAGATGTGCAGATTAGCAATGAATATTCCCTGCTGGTTAAACTGCTGTGTATCTTAACTCTGATTTAAATGTGACTCCACTGTTTCAAAGCCTTTTTTCACCGTATTTGACATAAATACTGTCATTCAGGTCCAGTTCTAGGTGGATTTCTGACAACCCTTCACTTTGCTCTTCACTTGCTAAATGCTAAATCTGTCTGTTTCTCTGGGTTCACTTTTGTTGATTATTGAGCATCAAGAACTTGAAAAGCTGTTTCTTTGACAAGATAAATATAATGTGAAAGATGAGAGACAGACATGATGGATGCACTTCTACTATATTTATCCCCTTTGTAAACTTATTCTATGTGGAGAGGATTTAAAACCATAAAACACTTTATTACACTTTGGTTTTCTCATAATACATAACCCAATATGGTTTTTTTATCTTTAATGACTATAATAAACTCTTGCTATTTATCTTATCTCTTGCACTGAGCTGTGATTTTGCAATGGTTTATTGAATTTGAAATTGTGCTGAATTGGTAGTAAAATGCATTCATGTTGTTAATCAGTATAAACTAGTAGTGTAGTGTGATATGCATCGTATGAAAACTGACAGGTTGTTAAAAATATGTTGACGTTTACAGTGTTGTGAAACAAGATGCACATTTTTCATAAATGTGTAGCAAGTTTTCTTGATTTAGATGAAGGATCACGTCTTGTTTTACATTCGGAGAAGAATAAATGGATTAACCAATCAAACAAGAGGAACAACCAGAGCTAATTCTCATCAGGGGAGTTCATAAACAAAATAACCAAATCAGCCAGCATCACCCAACACTGGAAGAGCCCTTTGGTTTGTGTGATGAATGAGTTTTTAATCATCCGTACTGTGATTTAGATTTGAACAGAAATGAAATGGATTTCGCTCCTCTCCTGTGTGCAGAATCACCACTGCCTAATCCAGGCCATAAAGCGTGTGACGTACCTGGCGCCCAGTATGAAAGGGCAAACTCCTCAGGCAGCCAGACGGTGCAGTGCTGTGTGGGTCTCACCTGTGGCTGGAAGGTGCAGAGGAACCATCGGGGATGGAGAGGCTGCTTAAAAAATGCCAGCTCAGGAACCAGCTGCTCAGGGAGTGCATGGCCGAATTCCTCGGAGTCTACGTCCTCATTGTGAGTCTGCTTTTATGGCTCTAAGCTTTAGAGACCTGCATAAGGCACTTTGGTGGAGGAAAGAGGTAAACTACATGTGTCTTTCTCTAACACATGTCAATACAGAAAAGGGCTCTCCCTCTAAAGTTAACTTTTACAATTAGTTTCCTTTCATGTTTAAAATGCTGTTTGTCTTCCAGTAGATGCAGGTTTTCATTGTAATTAAGCTGCAGAAGGTAAAAAGCTATAAATCTTTTCATTGCCAGTGAACCTATTTGCAAGTATTTAACACAGTTACTGAAACTATTACATGCCTAGTGTTATTTCAAAGCTGGTAGTGAGTCCTCACAATAGATAACCAAGGACTTTGGCCTGAAAGAAAAACCCAATCAGAGTGACAGTGAGTGAGGGGGACGATGGGGGAGGTAAAAGGGGAGGATAAAGAGGGAGGGCAGTGCCAGAGTCTATCATCTGTGATTTTAGAAGAGACGGTGATGTGTGTTCGACTTTACTGACGGGGTCTGTGTGCTTTTGTTTTATCTCAACAGTTTATTTTTAGCGACCGCCAGAGCAATTTACATTTACAACATAAATCATAAAACATGTTCTTCAGAAATGATGTTCATAAAAACCAAGGCAGAGCTGATAACCTCTGGCAGAACATTCTGTCTGTGTCAAAATATTAACACCGTGCACAGTCACATCTATGGATCCAGATGTTTGTGTTTTTTTGTGCAGTGTGTACTTTTTTATATTCTGCTGATACAGCTCTCCGTTTGCAGCTCTTCGGATGCGGCTCTGTTGCTCAGGTGACGACGACTCAAGACAGGAAGGGGCAGTACCTGTCAATCAATTTGGGTTTTGCTCTGGGAGTAACATTTGGGGTTTTTGTGTCTCGTGGAGTCTCAGGTAAGAGAAGAGGGGTCTGAACACCTGGTTTGACGCCTGATGTCATGATTTCTTTGAACCCTAGTTTAAACCTTAAACTCTTAAAGGGCACATGGATTTCACACATTAGTCTTGTTTCTGTGGGTGTGGAGGGAGGAAGAAGTGAGACTAGCAGACCTGCTCCTCGGCCTTACCTGAGACCAACTGCAGCTTTTGATCCTCCCTTTAAAACTGTTATTGTTGTGCGTGTAGATGGTCATTTTTTTCATGGAAAATGTTGGCTTCAGGACACACACATATATCACATTCTAAATCTTATTTTCTTACACAAGGTGCCCATCTCAACCCTGCTGTCTCTCTGAGCATGTGTGTTTTGGGCAGACATCCATGGATGAAGCTGCCTTTCTACATCTTCTTCCAAGTGCTTGGAGCCTTTTTGGCTGCAGCCACTGTTGGTCTACAGTACTACGGTGAGTTTTTCTTTAGGTACAAGGGGGCAGCTTGTATGGCAGAGGAATAAGCTACACATCTGATAATGTTTCATGTATTTGTGTTTGTGTGTGATGTTTGCAGATGCCATCTGGGCGTACAGTGGAGGTGAGCTGACGGTGACGGGTCCCACTGCCACAGCAGGCATATTCTCCACCTACCCAGCTGATTACCTCAGTGTGTGGGGAGGCGTTGTGGACCAGGTCAGACACGTCACTGGCTTTTTGTTCATATAAACATCTGTCACTCACATGAACATGCTCCATGTTTCACTGAAGGCTCAGCCAGATTTACCAAAGCTTGTGACCTTTGACATGATCACACTTAGGTACCAGGCTTACAAATATAGAGACAAGTATTTTATTCCATAATTCGTCTTTGGCTTGTGTGAAACCGTTAAAGGGGTATCTTGGGATTTATCTGCTGGTCTACTGTTTGAAACCTGAAGCTAACACCACCCTGGGGGTCATTGCTGCCTTCATGTTGACAGTGGACGGAAAAAAGGAAACTTAGCCTTGTTTTGTCCCAGTAAAATGAGCATTGATCCAGTGTGTGACTGCCTTCTGTTTTTCCTTGACTGAATCAATGGTCCTCCTTCTGGCCTAAAATTAAGAACACGTCACTACTGTCCTGCACATGTGTGACTACTGCCATGTCATCCAGGTGATAGGCACAGCAGCACTGCTGCTGTGTGTCCTGGCTGTTGGGGACCAGAGGAATAGCTCCCTTCCTGACGGTCTTCAGCCTGTACTGGTGGGAGCAGCGGTGCTGGTTATCGGCATCTCGATGGGCTCAAACAGCGGCTATGCTCTCAACCCAGCCAGGGACTTAGGGCCTCGACTGTTCACGTACATCGCCGGCTGGGGAGAGGATGTTTTCAAGTAAGTAGATTCCACTCAGGACACTGTTTTTTTTTTTTACTAGTTTCCACTTTGTTGCCCCACGTTATCAACAAATGGAAAGTCAGGTTGGAAGGTAACACTAGTGTTTTTGCAGGGCTGGCGGTGGTTGGTGGTGGGTACCAATAGTGGCTCCCTGTGTCGGAGCGCTGCTGGGAACACTGATCTATGAGCTGATGATTGAAGTCCACCACCCTCCCATTCTGCCTGAGCTCCAGACCTGTCAGGTGGCCACAGAGGGCAAGACAGAGCTGGAGCTGAAGCTGGAGCAGAAGCTGGAGCAGGTGGAGTCAGACTAAAAAAAAAAAAAAAAAAAAAAAAAAAAATCCACTTGGTGGTAAAAATAGGTCACATTCAACAGTCAAAATTGGTCTGCAGACAGTAAATGCTGTTTATGATTGTGGTAATTACTGAAGCTGTACAGGTGAGGTAATTATGTAAATGTCTGTGACTGTGAAAATGTAGATTCTAGTTCTGGTTTCCATGTTTCCAGTTAAATCTACTTTCCACCACTTTGGTCAAGTTTCACATTGTGGTTTGAATGAATGGCCATGAAACCTCCTGCACAGATTATATTCTCAGGAGGATGAATTTCAATAATTCTGGAAATCCCCAGTTTTTCCTCCTCAGTATCTAAAATTAATGGAATTACCATCCACCTCAACTGGACTTTGTGTTTAGAACTAACTGGCAAATGCTAAAAAGCTAAGAAGCTAAACTGAGATGGGGAACATACCTAATAAATGTAATCAGCATGTCAATAATATGAATTTTAGGATAAATGGAAACAGAATGAAGCCAACTACAACTACACATATTAACATGCTGCATGAGTCAACTGTCTCTTTTAAACATTTATTTTGAAACAGCACAAAAAGTGTATGGCATTTCAGCAAGCAGACCACAACCATGAAAAAGAAAATGACATGAAATTTCCACTATTGAGCTATATAAATATGATATGACATATAAAAGATACAAACAAACAAACAAAAAAAAGTCCACTCGTAGGCCTCCAACGCGTGAAGCCTGTTTTTGAAACATATAAAAGAAATGTGAGTACAGCAAGCACTGATTCTGTAGATAAAAAAAGAACCGTCTCAAAGAGATCATACACATTAAGACAACACAACCCCCACACTCTCCCTCTGCTTTGTAATTACAATGTATAGCTACCTCTGGGGGTGGGGGGGGGAGGTTTTTTTTTTTTCTTTTTTTCTTTAAACTTCAAATTGTTTTGGGAGAAAAAAAGGGAACAGTACAAGTACAAATACTATATGTATTCACATTATCATAGCAAGTTACTAAAACCCGGACGCTTGTCTTTAGTGTAATTATATGTATTTACATGGCAGAACTGGTACATGTACTACTGGCACGAAGCCTGACCTCTCTTCTTCTAGCTTAACAATTAACATCACACATTATTCACACTACACTGGTTACAGACCTCCAGCAACCTTATTTCCTAATGAAACGCCTTCAGAGATTTGCATCTCGTGTGTTGCAGGTAAATTACTGTCTAGTAATATTTGACGCAACCGACTCACACAAACACCAACAGCAGTAATGTGTTTTGTATAAATAATTATTATAGCAACATAAAAATCAGTGTCAAATTCCCCCAAAACCCTCCTCGTTTTGAGATCTACGCTCGATCAGTCTTGTCAGCCTGTGGAGCTGTTAAAACTGACGTCACGCCAGGAGAACAAGCATGAACAATGTGAAGTACAAAAATGTGGGCACTACAGTTGTCAAGAGTACAGTGGGGGGTGTACACACTAAAGTGTGTGTGTTACATGAAGAAACAGGCAGGTGGCTACAGTCAGTGCAGACTGAGAGTGATGGAAATGGAAGGACTCGATGGATTAGACAATATGGCTGATATATAAATGCTTTACTCGGGGTGGGGGGACTGTTCCAGAGTCTGTCACAGGTGCATTCAGTTAAGTGACTGGTAACATGATCAAACATGCAGTTACAGTTGCACAGACAAGGTGCCATAGATAGAGCAACTACTGTTTATGGTGATTAAAAACAACTGCGCAGGAAGCAGCTCCATGTCATTGTAGGATCAACATTCATATTCTACAGCCTCTCTGCACCGTCATGACCCTTGACTCCTCTTTGTAGAACATCTGTCAGTCTCACAGGACCCACCTCCCTCTACTGGGGCTTGTCTGTCTTGTGTGCGGTGAGGAAGGCCATACCATGGGTCCTGAAGTGGGTGTTGAGGTCTGTGGCTTTGCTGAAACGCCGGCCGCACACTTTGCAGCTCATATTCCCCTCTCCGTCCTCGCCCAGGGCCTGGGGGGAGGCAGCGGGGGAGCCTTCCGGAGAGCCGTGAGCGTGCGGGGTGCTGCGGTCTGCGTCGCTCTGGGTGTCCCGCACACGGTGGGTGATGAAGCGGTGCCTGCTGAGAGAGCCGGCTGATGCAAAGCAGACGCCACACTGCAGGCACTGGAAGGAGGCGGTGTCAGCCCGATGCTGGGGGATGTGGCGCTGAAACTCTGCCCCGTCCTCGGTGGAGAACCCACAGGGGACACACCGGAAAATGTTGTCCTCCTCCTCTAACTCGCCGGGAGTCAATGATGTTGATGCCATGGACGACCGGGTTCTCTTTGCAGGGCCGCCGCCATCCTCTCCGTCTTCTGTGGTGTTATCCTCCTCATCTCCTGCCCTGCCTGCAGGAGCTCCACCCTCACCATCTTGTTCTGAGCTGCTCCCTGGACCTTCTCCCCCCGTGGCTGCACGCTTCCTGGTCATGGGGGGACCCTGAGGACACAAGGCAGGAGAGAGAGAGACTAAACTTCTGCAGTACTGATACGCAGGCAAGCATAGCTTTGCTCTCCATGCACAGATGTTCTAAGTAAACTTAATTTCATCCCTTTTCCACTACATACCCCAAAACCTGCTTATAATTATTATGCAGTAAGAAAATGTGACACAGATTTAGACACATGCCTCTCAGAGCCCAGCGACAGACAGAAGTACTACACTGTGTTGACTCACCTGTCCATCTGTGGTTCTGTGATGAAGCCGAATGTGTTTGTCCAGTAAGAACCGACTGCCAAAGGTGCGTTTGCCTTCTGTGCAGTATCTGAAAAATATTTTCTCACCGCTCAAATTCCTTCATCCACCACTGTGATCACCTCATTTAAAAAAATTCTAGGCCTGTTCCTAAATTACCATAATTATCAATTTACCCTTTTACATTGGCCTGACTGGTTTTCTGGTGTCTCAGTTAACATGCCAGAGGTTTTCCAATTGGAATATTAAATCACAGTTGAGTCTGAAAAACTCTAAAATCTGATGAAAGCTTGAGAGACTCACTGGCAGTGGAAGACTCTCTTGTTGCCCTCGTGAATGACACGCTCGTGACGTCTCAGGCTTGAAGATGTGCTGAACGTGCCTCCACAAATGCGACAAGGGAACTTTAAAGTTGGAAGCACAAATGCACACACACACACACACACACGCACACACACAGACAGACAGATGTAGAGAGAAAGAAGATTAAAAAAAAAAAACTATCATTACCAGAAAATAAAATGAAAGAAGCTGGTCAGACAGTTCCGACGTTGTAGTGTCCCACCTTGCTGTGCACGGCCTTTACGTGGCTCAGATAGTCTTCGTTGTCGGTGAAGGTGGTCTGACATTGGGGGCAGGTCCACTCAGTCTGGGCGCTGGGCTGACTGCTGCCCCCTGCTGGGGTTGAATGATTCCCTGGAGCCTCGTAGTCCTCGTCCCCATCGTCATCATCTTCCTCTTCCTCCTCCTCTTCTTCCTCCTCCTGTTCCCGACCCCAGTCCTCACCATCTGAGTTGTCTGGCTTTCCAGAGGACTTTGATTTGAGGCCAGAGGAGCCAGACGTGTTGGCTGGGGCTGAGGCAGGATTAGGGGTGTCGGACTGAGACTCCTGTTTGGCTGATGGTCCTCTGTGAGCGGTCTGAGAGTGGTGGCAGGGAAGTGATAGATAAGAGCATTTGAAAGAAATTCATTACCCTTAAGAAACACTAATCATTCCAACTGGCTCACAAAAAAAACTCATTCCCAGTACTGAAAAAACTGCTGTACTTGGTATTGAACTTAGGACAAGGTCACCAGGAAGGAACCTCGCTAAGGCCGATCCAAGAATTGCTGTACGCCTTTGTTGACGCCACATTCATTGTAGAAAGCAACAAATGGGCAACACATAAAGGCAGAAGGCTCATTTATGAATGACAGTGATGTTATGCTGTATATCCATAACCAATATATACAAAGTGAATATTCACTCGACAGAAAACACACCTTGATGTGCTCCATCATGGAGCCTTTCTGGGCGTAGAGCTTGGTGCAGTCAGGACACTTGAACACATGCACTTTTTGTTTGGCTAAGTGAGTGTCAAAGTGCATGTACAGCAAGTGCTTCTGGGTAAACACCGTGTCACACATCACACACTTGTAGATCATTCTGCAAGAGGAGACAAAGAGAAATTTCTATTTTAAGGAATCTATCAAGATAAATTTATAAAACGTGATGAAATTTGATACTTTGGTGGAAGCAGTACACGTACTTGGCCTGTCCTCCAGTGAGCGTCGGGTGCTGGGTGCTGATGTGGCTCTGGGCGCTGGGGGAAGACTTGAAGGCCATAGGGCAGCTGGGGCACTTGTGGAAGACCTCGCAGTGAGCGGTCTGAATGTGGGATTTGATGGAGTTCAATCCTCCGAAGACGACCTGGCAGCTCGAGCACCTGGACCAAGCAAAATTAACAGCAGATGCATAAACTGAGGCTCTGAAATACTAGAAAAAAAACAGACACATAAAACCAGTTCCCAGAACAGCTGCTACATTTAAGCCAACTTATGCTTAGTGTCTCCATAAGAAAGACTGTTATCAAGGCCTGTTTTTATTTCCTGACATATGAAATTACACTAAAGAACAAACTGTACATCCTTCAGCGGCTTGAGACCAGCAGAAACCATGTTACAGGACCTTTAAGCAACTGTTTAGTACAGCAGAGATGTCATTTTGGTACCAGTACTGGAAAGTGATTCCACACCTGTAGCCAATGCGCCTGGCAAAGTGGAGACAGGCCTCCTCCAGATGGGTCTGGAAACTGGCCTGGCGGGCAATCCCACCACACTCAGGACAGACATGGGGTGCTCTGTGTTTATGGATCCTCTGGTGGGCTGCTACGGCACACGAGTTAGGCAGCATCATGGGAGGTGAGCACTGCGTGCAGGTCTGAGAGAAGAGGAAACAAACAAAAACCATCAGTGACCAGCAGCAGAATGCAGGAGCTTGATGCACACTGTGCTCTCACCACCAAGACTCACAGAATTGGGAGCAGCTCTGATCTGCTGGAAGTGCGTGACCAGCTCAGCCTTGCCAGAGAATTGTGTTTGGCACTCTGGACATTTGAAGTTGTTGTACTGCAGCCCCTCAGCCTTCTTGCAGGGCAGAGGCATCAGTGCCTGGGGGCCCTGAGGGGCGCGACGGACCGGTCGAGGCTGAGATGATGCTGGAGTTGTAGCATCCTTCAGCGGGCTGGAGTTTGTGCCAACAGCGGGGCCCCCAGGTGTGGCAGAAGGAGAGGAGACTGGAGGAGAGGAGGACGAAGAGGAGAGTAGGCCTGGTCAGCCGAACAGTGGAAATCGGAAGAGACAAATGGTTATGGTCAGTAAAGATGAATCACAAGTGAATGGCACATGCTTTTTTTCCCCCACAAAATTGTTATCATAGTAATACACATTCTTGTTGTATTTTATTAGTAGTATTCTCTATACTAATACAAATAAGATGGATTAGGTAGCTGAAACAATTTATAAATAACACTAAATTAAATGCCTTTAGGCTTCAGTTGATCTGCCAAATGAAGCAATTTGAAAATGGCAAGATTGACATTTGACTAAATGATGAATCACTAAGATGCAAAAGTAATAAGAAGAGTAGCTGGTAATTAAAATAATTGTTAGCTACAGCCCTTCTTACCACCGATGGGTGTTATATCCTGCTGTCCAATCATCTGCTCCACAGTGACAGGCCTCATGACCAGGTGTGAGCACTGCATGACCAGCCCACGCTCCTTATGCTCCCTGGCATGCAGCAGCAGGCTGCACTTATTGAAGAAGGCCAGTCTCTTAGCACAATGGTTGCAGGTCACCTCGATGCGGAGTGATCGTCGGTCGTAGTGTCTAGCCAGGCTGCGCTCCAAGGCAAAGGCGTCTCCGCACTCCAGGCAGCGGTACCCTGTGGCTGGGAGGGGAAGACCCCACTCAGGTGGGGGAAGAGCTGAGAGATCGGGCTTGTAGCTCGGCAAAAGGTTCTTACTGTTCAGAATTTTGTTGAAAGCCTCCACCAGGCTAGACTGACTGCGGGATATGACGGCACCTGTGCTGTTGACGATGGAGGCGGGTTTGTTTGGCTGGAGGGTGCTGCTCCCGCCATTAGTTGTTTTATTAGTGGCCGTACGTACACTGATCCCACCAGCAGCAACTGAGAACTTAGGAGAGGAGGCCACAGAGGGAGTTACAGGCAGGGCAGCAGATTTAGTGATGCTAACAGCAGTGGCAGAAACCTTGGCCTTGTCAGATGCAGCCATTTTGTTTTGGACCTTTGTGGCGGCAGCCAGCATGACACTGCTAGCTGCGAGTGTAGACACAGGCAGAGCATTGAGAGCACTTACTTTCTGGGAGGTTGTTGTTATGTGACCAGGGGATGCTTCAAGTTTTTGCGCTTTGTTTCCTAATACCTTGCATTCACCGCTTTGAACCTTAGGGTCCAAACCTTTGCCTGCAGTACTACCTTTAGGTGCAACCCTTGTGACAGTTCTGGTGATTCCACCTGTGGAGGTTTTAATTGTTTTTATTCTGACTTTGAGCGGTCGGGTCGGAGGTCCAGAAGCAGCAGGTGCAGCAGCATCTGCTTCTGCTGCATCAGTGGATGGGGGTTTAGGTTTGTCATCATCTACTTCCATCTTTTCCTCACTTGTTCTGGCACTTTCTTCCTTGTCAGTTTTGCAGTCAACAACCCTATCTACGCCATTTCCCACCTCCATCTCTTCCTCCTCCTCTTTAGGCTCCCGTAGTTCAGAAGGAGGTGGAGTGGAGGCAACTGCAGGGCTGGAGCACCTCTTAGTAGTGACTTGAGCAGTGGATTTTGGCATCTCTGGTTCAGGGCTCTCTGGTGAATCTCTCTCTTCTATGACATGTTCTGGATGCCGGTCCTCCAGCTGGGGACTATCTGTTGAGCCGGACTGTGGAGTTGATGAAGTCAGAGATGCCCCTGAAGGAGTGTCACCAGGTTTAGGGTGAGATGCTGCAGAGGACGTGGGCTGGGTTGAAACAGAGTCAGACTTGTAACGTCGGCTCAACTGAGTGCAAGTCAGGGATTCTGGGTTCTCCTGGATCACCAACGGACTTCCCAAATCAGGGTCAGAATCATCCTCCTCTATCTGCTGATGCTGTAACCCAGCAGGGCCACCTTTGGGAGCACCATTAAAAGGTTGAGATGAGTGCAGGGGGTGTGATGAGAGGGCAGAAGGTGGAGTCAGAAGCAGAGGCTTGGAAGGAGGAAAAAAAGGCGAGGCTAGTCCAACAGGCCCGCCCGTAACCAGAGGAGATGACCCCGCTGACAGAGAGGAGGATGAAGGTAATGATGCTTTGATCCCATCCGCCCTCTCTTGGCCTGTATCCTGCTGCTGCTGGTGTTGCTGCTGGAGAAGCTGCATCTTCCTGGCCCGACCCACTGGATCTCCCGACCCCTGTGCCACAAGAGGTTTAAGTCTGTTGAAAATGTTACCGCTCTGCTTATGGGACTTAGCTGCCCCAGCACCTGCTGCTTCCGAAGACACTTTAGGGGTGTTCATTGACCATGGCGCACCGTTAGATTGGCCTTGGCTGAAGGAAAGGGGTGTGGAAACACCAGATGCTCCAAAACCATTGTGGTTGAGAGCCTCAGATTCAGCCATTCCAGGGGCACATGCGCCCAATCTAGGACCCACATCCACCCCTGCAATCACATCAATAGGATCCTGATCTGTGTCTCCCTCCCCTCCATCTACGCTCTCCAGACGTACTTTATTCTTCACAATTACACTAACAATTGAGGTGTCCGCCTGAGGGTCTGAGGGGCTCGGTGGTCTTAAGGATGGCCCAACTCCCACCACGCTATCTGCCTTTCCCAGAGGTGCACCTGTAGCTCCGTGGGGTCCCTCTGCCTCATCTGGGGCAGACTGGATGGCCTCTTTGGCATCTATGTCAGGAATGTCAAATGCTGCCAAAAGGTCATCAAAATCTGGGGTCTTCATGTCCCCCATACCGGGATTACCTCCTGCAAAACACACGTTTATGGACTCAGTAGCAGAAAGAAACAACATGCAAAATCTAAACATAAACATCTTGCATGCACATCCGTTTGACACAAGCTACAGCAGGTTAGCTCGCTCTCTCAAAGGCTAGCTCAGCTGTGGGGATCCTCCACTAGCATTTCTATTAGCAGGCTAGTGCGCTAGCGACGGCGTTCCTGCAACCAAACCCGCCTCTGGTAATAGGTTTCGGGCTAATTTGTTATGAATGGGGAAACACTGGTTCAATTATGCTTTTACAGCACGCAGGGTTTTGCAGTCGAGGCGGTCTGAGAACCGGGATAGTTCCCTGTAACAGCGACCTCGGGTGTTTTGAGCTAACGATATTCCTAGCTGGCCGCTGAGAGGGGTCATTGAGCTAACTAGCTAGCGCTCGCCGTTAAAAAGCACCTGAGCGGTTTGCGTAGCTGTGGTTGGACAGTGGTAACAACCCGGTGATCGTAGGGTCGACGATATCACAAAAGAGGATTGTTGGGATAGGGACTTTCGTTTAATCTCTCATGTATTTTTGAGTGTTTACCTGGATATGCGATTCCCGACTATCCTAGCTCGTTTTCAGCTGAAAATGCTCTGCTTCCCGTCACGTGACCCCAGACATCCTATCAGACTGTGATAGCGCTGGAAAAATGCACGGACGATGCTGCAAACGACACGTATATTTATTTGTACTGGCGAGGACATAAAACATTTATCTTGAGCCTTATCAGACTGCTTTGGGACAGTAATCTCTGCATGAATGTGATGGCTTGTCGTGATCTCACATTATTATCCCGGTCTACGTGCAGCACACAGACAAACCAACACAGCAAAAGGCAGCATGTGGACGCAGATTTTTTTTTATTGCAAAAAACACAAAGACATGACAGGAGTGTGGCTAACTGTCATCACAAATTCTTCTCTCGTTTGGTCGGTCCATTATCAGTTATACTGCCATGTATCAAATGTACCGTAAAGAGCACACAAGGCAGTGTGAGCCCATATTACATTTTTAGAAAGGTATCAGTTTGTGTTATAGGGCAGTCAAATCAAACATTAAATAGGTTTTTAATGTCTTCTACATTGGTGCTTTTGTGGGGACAGAAAAGGATGATCAGAGTGCTGTCATGCAGTGCAACGCATCGGATCAGCAATCCTCGTACATCAGTCTGCAATTGTTTTTGTTTTTTTGACTCGGTGGCTGAAGTCTCTGTCCATCTCTGTTACTCATTTCTTTTTCTCTTCGTCCTTTTTGCCATCTTGCTTGTTTCCTGAAGCGAGGGAACCCATGGCGTTCCGGATGGCCTCGTTGTTTGGGTCGACACCAGGCAGGTTTTCCAAGACACTTTGAAGGAACTCCGGGTCTTGCATCACATCGTAGTCATCTTCCTCCTAATCAATGACAATATGGATTATACAATAACAATTAGCACACATTTTCCATGTGACACTCCATACCAGGCCTGTTTAGCTTGTATGTGAGTGACTGAAGTATGTGTGTAACATTTGGCTCCCACTTCCTGTTAGTGGCACACAGCAAAAGTTAAGTTCAGCAATTGGATGCGTCTAATAATCTTCCACTTTGGAAGTTCTAGTTGACCATTATTTTAACACTTTCCTTTAGTCTGGGCCAGATCTTTATTTTAAGAGTTTAAAAATATATTCTGTATAAATTATTCAGCCAGGATAGTTTCAACTCCATCCAAGTCTTGAAGTCCTCCACCTGCTAGGCACCTAAATATTGTCCGTGCAAATCATCTGATGACTCACCTTGGCTGATTCTGCAGTGTCCATGGGGGCTCCTGTGTCCATTTCTCCATACTCTGTTTACAAAAGAACAAAATAACTTATTGTAACACATATTTCAGCAAATGTCAAGAAAACAGGAGTAATATAAAGAGCATTCATTTGTATGATAATTAAATGGAATTCACCTCCTCCAGCAAGAGACATTTGCATAGCATAGGCAATCTGCTCCTCCTCTGTCATGCTGCTGAAGTCAGGAAGCACTGCTGCACCACTTTCAGGCTGAGACACTGACATCTTCAATAAGGCCTCCTCTGATTCTGTAAGAAAGCCAATCAAAATTAGGCAAAAGTTCATCTGTCAACAGAACTAACAATTTTTATAATTAGTGATATTCCATGAATGAAATCAGTCATCAGTCAATTCTCCAATTACCATCTGCACTGGGTGTGGGCATGCCTGCCGCAGAAGCAGCAGCAGCTCTGCGGGCCTCTTCCTCCTGCCTCTGTCGCTGTTCCTCCATCGATACACGCAGGGCCTAAAAAGTAGCCACAAACACCACACTGAGAAACAAAGCAAATTTCACGGCTGCTCATTCAAAAACAATATTACAGCTTTTCGATATCATTATATCATTATCTGTATTTTTATTCTCTACATGGATCTTCAGTCTTTGCTTTCTACCTGTGGATCAGTAGTTTCTAACCTCAGACTAGCCTGACGAAGCTGATCCACATGTATTTGCTATACAAACAGCATCTCACACATTAGTGTTGACACAGTTACATGCATCTATGTATTTGTTTTATGCTGTTACTGTTGTAACAAATGCTGCATGTTTGTTTGAAAAGGTGTTTGAATTTCTCTCTAAAATGAACATAAAAATTAGAATTTACTGGGCACACAAGGCATCTTTATATTGCTTACCAGTGCAAGCTCTGGATCAGCACTGGGATCCACACCAAACTCAAAGTCGCTGGCACCGAGACCCATCATAGAGCCTCCTTCACCGGCCAGGATAGGAGAGGAGAGCAGTGCGTCAGCCAGGCTGGGCCCTGGAGGGACTGTAACCAGGTGGGAGCCTGTTCCTTCCTTTCCATTTAGAGTATTTATAAAAGCTATCAGTTTTTCTGTGTTCATCTCCTAAATTAACAGTTGAAGAAAGAGGACAAGCACAACTGAGAACTCCATTTATACATGGGATGAATTGATATGTATGGAAAACATTAAAATAAAATCTAAGAGAAGAACAATAATACATTTTAAATTAATCATATAACAGTAGAATGGAAAAGAAACTAAGAACTCCTTACCTCTTCTCCAAAATTGATAATATCCACATTGACTTTCTCTTTTTTCAACCGCTTTGCCATCTTGACAAGCTGAAGAAGAGACGGGTTGAGACAGAAGTAAAAACAAATGAACAGTGACATAGACAGCTGGGAGACTGTGCCAAATGTACAAAACATCATCTGTGTGACTGGCAAAAAATATGATCCACGATTTTAAACTTACATCTTTTTCATTATCCTCCACAGGACTCCCAACAAAGGCAATGATCCTCATCTTGTGATTTTTTCCCTGTCTGTGCTTTAAGGCAAGCTACACAAGAGAAACATAAACATATGGCCCTTCAAAAACCACGTCTGCAGAGAGCAAAAACTATCAAACACGGATGAAAATGAGAAGCAAGTTACACACATGAGCCACCCTGATGCCTGTGCAGAAGGAGATTGTTCCCCTGGGCTGGACAGCATGGAGTTTGGACAAGATGCGGCCAGTATCTGGTGTCAGCGTGGTGAGGACCTCACAGTTGCTGCATGAAAACAAAGTTATATTAGCAGTGAAACAGCCACTGTTATCCAGCATCAGCAACCATGTACATTAAAACTGGGACTAAACTGTATTTAGCACTACAACAATTAGTCAATAAAGACTAAGAACTTCCTTTATTCATCTCAAACTGAGAAATTCCACTCTGCATTTTAACCCACCCAAAGTGCACACACAGCAGTGAACACACACACCAGTGAACACACACACCCGCAGCAGTGGGCAGCCATTGCTGCGTCACCCAGGGAGCAGTTGGGGGTTCGGTATTTTATTGAGGGAGCTGACTATTCACTCCGCCCCACCGACAATTCCTGCCAGTCCTGAGATCCGAACCCGCTTTCGGGTTACAAGTCCGACTCTCTATCCATTAGGCCACGACTGCCCTCCAATCCATTATTAATCATACACAGAAAATAAAATTTTCAACTAGTTTGATAATCCAATGCAACATTAAAACTGTAATTTAGAAAGTGTGTGGTTACAGTTCCATGGTGTGTACATTGTCAAACATTAGCTGCACACAAAAGTTTCTGTTTTATGTTAACATGTAACTTCGCTCCACATGTAAGCATAAGCATTACAAAGTCCCATATACTTTTTTATCAAATTACAAATATTTTCTATTTACATTGGAAATCTGTACTTCTATAGAAGGATATATGTTCACATAAGAGAGTAATATCAAAATTAAATTATCAGATTGCATTGTCCAAAGCAGCTCAGTACTCAATTAGAGCAGCATTACAAATCATCATGGATCCAGTATACCTCTTATTATAGATTCTGTGATTGGATGGTAAGCTTCTTTATTTGGCAGCACAAACGGGGAGAGAAGGGGAGAGGGTCAGCAGAAAGAGCACTGGGTATATGGTCCTGTGGAAACGAGGAGCTGAACCCCCTTAAAAAGTCTGCTCCCAGAATCGCCCCTGGTATTATGACAGATGCAAGAAGTTTTATATAGGTTAAAATTATAAAAAGACTAATCGTACTTTGCCATAGTGATGAGGCCCACATTGTTTTCGGGATTGCTGCGTGTTTTGGAGTGACAAACGATGTTGACCGCATCCTGCTGAGCCTGTAGCCTCGTAGGTAGAAAGTCTCCATTCCTCATATACTCACTGTTGTCCACACTGAGGAGAAAACATCAGATTAACCCTCAGCTCTTTGAGGAAAGTCTGTCTTTACCGCTAGCAAGTCTTAACGTAGAAAACAGCATTAGCATCACTTGCTAACGTTAGCACGCCGTGGCAGCAAATATGTTGGCTGGCTGAAACAATAAATAATCAAGGTTGTCGTTTTTAATTTAAAAAGGCACATATCTGTATATAATTTACTAGTCTATGATGCATGTAAATACTTTCTGGAGACAGCAAACCTCAGCCAGCTTTAACGCTAGCTACAATGACTCAGCCAGCCCAAACAGCGTAAGCCGTCTGACAGGGACATTTCGTCCCAAATCCCGGTTTATGAACTTTCCAAGTCGAGCCGTCATCTATCGGGTCTACACACAAGCCGCTATTCTACTGACATCTCCATAAAAAGCCATTTTACTGAGTTCTTACCAGACCATAGTACTTTCAAGCACCATTTTGGAAACTTCTTGTTGCTCTTTGGTGTAAACGTACAAGCTCGCAGACTATTGGACAATAGCTGAGCAAAGTGAAATGTGATTGGCCCGGATATGTAACATGTCACGTATTGACAAATAGCACAGAAAAGTTTCACTCTTACTTTTTAATTTACCACTTTTTAAAACCTGCATATAGAAAGTCTAAGAAAGTTTCATTGAAATAGAAGAAAATAGAATAAATATTATTCAAGAATAATTTATTATCAAATTTCCAGACATCAGCTACATCCCAGTCTTCATTATTTGATTTTAAGTTGTCACTGAGAAAGCTCAGAAAAAAAATAGGTTAACCATTTATTGTGCAAATACTAATTAAATTGGGAGATACGTATAAAGTTCCTTGTCATGGTATGTGTATTTTTATATTGAAATAGTAAATCTTCTGGAAAATCAAGAAGTCAGGCATTGCTATATATTTCTGGTACACCCAGTAATCTACTTTGACCTTATCAATATAAAAACAAAATGAATTTCCACAGATCAGCCAGGTTTATTAGTCTGCAGGAGTGTACACATTCACAATACACAAAAAATACAATATGCAAAAAATATTTAAAAAAATATACCAACCCCATTCATAACAGTGAAAATTGTGTGATGGTTGACAAAATAATATTGTCTGACAGTAGACACTGCCCTGTTGCCAAACAATTAGACAAAAAAATGTGTATAAAATATAATCAAGCAAAAGCAACATATTTTCTCTTTAATAGCATCATATATACATGTATAAAAACACAACTTTCCCAAAAGAAAGAGCAAAGTCTTTCATATTCTGTAAAAAAGTATTGTGATTCTTGAATACAGATATGTACCTTTTTATTGTATACCATTCAGAATGAAGCAAAGATGAATTAAAGCACATAGAAAAATGCAGGATGATTTAAGTTATAATAATAACCAAATTATCACTAGCTTAGCAGATGCCTTAAATACACGTTTGTTATAATAATAATAACAACTTAAGTATTTACAATTCAGTTACACTTGGCAAGTTAGTTACTCAACCGTAACATCAAGTTAAAATATTGTACACCCATTCTGAGGTCTAAAACCAAATACAGTACCTTCACACACACCAGGTGGCCTCATAAAAATGAGTAACTGCACCATAGTTTGGGCCTTTCTCAAAAAAAATGTTTTGCTTCATCAGACTCACTACACTTAACGCTGGCAAGTGATCAGCCCATTTTTTACTGACATCCCAGTAAATTAACCTATTAACAGCAATGTTTAGGAAATGTTAAACAAGAGATGGATGATTCCAGTCTTCTAGGGGCCACTGTTTTGCTTGTTTTCCTTGCCCTACTCACTGATGGTTACCTGGATCAGGTGTGTTCTGTCAATCAGAAGCTTGAAGATGCCATATCAGGAAAAGACAAAGGGTAAATCCCAGTTCCATGAACTCATCCACATTTCCTTCACTTGCGTTTTGTCCTTGCCTCTTAGTCCTGCTCACATAAGATGCTAGGAAAAGAAACAAGGACGAGGAGCTTTGGAAACATGTCTTAAGATATGTGAGATGTCCTTTCCCTCAATCCTTAATGTGCAGCATCCAATTACAAACTAAGTTCTGATATTGGGGCATGTCAATCTGTAACAACTCCTCCCAGCAGCCTCCTCTCTCCTCAGAGCAGAAATAAGACCTATAGGACGTCCTTCTTCATGGTGATCCAGAACAACGTCCGGGTCGACAAAGGCGACAAAAGGAGCAATAAAATAAGGGGATTGAGATCCAGCCAAAGTGAATTGGTATCATCCAGCTTCTGATTGAATGAACACACCTGATCCAGGTAACCAGCAGTTGGCAGTATAGCTGGAAAACAAGCAGAGCAGTGGCACCTTGAGGATGGGAATTGTCCACCCCTGTACTAAATCTACTACAGAAACAGGAATAGAAAAATATATAGGCTTTAATATGTGATTGACATAAATGGACTAAAGTTGTAAGAGATTACTAAAATTTGTGAACTCAATTAGTTTATGCACCACTTTTTTACCATCACCATTTAATAGCAGACTGCTGCTAATAGTGGATACATAAATAAAAATACTTAGAAGTGCAATGTGTTAAATGTGAAAAATGTAGTAGCCTCTAGTGTTGAGGTCTCAGAATGCGACCTTCTCAGCACCCCACACCCCGACACTAAAAATACCATATTTATGAATACTATATTCCATTTCTACTAATAGATCACTTTAAATATTACACACTGAACCCTTAAAACTTTTGTGTTACTATTTATTTGCTGCCAGGGTGGGATGCAGGTTATAATTCAAACATTTACCATAATAATATCACCAATGCCATAAATTATAATGCAAAACAAAGCGATCAGTTTGCAATAATGCAATTCTTGTTTCTTGTTTAGTGAAAAGTGATTCTTATATTCTCTCTGTATTTTCTTAACCCTCCACACAAACTGCCGCCTGCAGGTTAGTCATTGGCATTAGTTACCATGGCAATATCTCAGTTGAAAGTCATTCTCTCTCTAAACTAAACAGACTAACTCACTGAATTCATGAGACAGGCCCTAGTTCACCCGTTGGTGCTTTTTCCATAGCTATCTATGCCCCAGTTTGTTGCTAACATTTGGTTATAGATCAAACTACACTCTTAACCTTAAACGGACATCATATTATACACTGCTTACAAAGTAGAAAAACAAAAACTTTTAAAGTAACCTGCTGACCTGAACACGAGAGGCAACATTCAGGACTCTATAGGTCTCTACAGTAGTACAGAATACCTCTTTATCCAGCATTATTTGTATTCATAGCAGGCTTAAAATGCAGCTTACCTTGTATGAATACAGTGACATCTTTAAAAAACAAATCCAACCTAAATAATTAAAGCAACTAAATCAAACATATAGCAGGAATAGCACTCTAGACCTTAGACACGGAGACGTGTGTGGAAGAATGTGCTAAGAACCCAGAAGAATAAGTATTTACAAAAAGAAGACAAGGAATTTGGAATAACTACCGTACGCTTACATGTTTTTTCTTATGTTACACTCTACATTTAATACTGGTTTAGTTGAGCACAGGCATTCCTATTGGATGACTAATAGTGTTCAACAACCCCAGTATTATTGTACCCACAATTACTAGTGTCATAAAACAACCATCCACTTATATGATATGTTGAAATTTGTTGAAAGTGCAAAAATAACAAAAAATAGTTGATAATGTACTTGGTCTTGCTGAAATACAGTAGAAATTTCCAATTTTTGGTACCTCACACCAAAGTTTGTAACATTTCATCCACGTGTATAAAATCCTCCAACTTTGTTCATTTGAGTCCAGTTCTCTTTCCAACATCTATACCTGTAAACCAAAGCAATGAGCCCAGTTAATAAACCACTCGGCCAGAACAAAGTGTCACTGAAAAGCCTGAAATCTTTGAGAAAATCAACTTACAGAACATTTGCTTGCGTTGGGAACTATGTCACTGAGTGAAATCACATCCTCAGCACCAACACAAGTTTCACAATTCTCAAACTGAGCACTGAAAACAAACAAAAGAGGGCATGCTGGTTAACTAGTTTTGCCAGTTAACTGAACTGGTATGCAGTGGGTCAGTTGAATATACAATTGGTCAACAAAAGTAGAACCTGGTTTGTAAGTTTTTCTCAGAACTTAACTGAGTTTCATGACATTTTCTCAGATTTCCATCGCTAGATGACCGTTTGTAGACATTGGTTTAACACACACTGAGTTGTCAGTTTATTAGGTACACCGAGCTAAAACAGAAACAGTCTCATTAACAGGATACCAGTTCAGTCTGAAACTGTGTTAAGGAAGTGTTGATTTAACTGTGATTTTTTTTTTTTTTTTTGCTGTTGTTGCTCTGTATTGCATTAATACTGTCAGGTGTATATCAGATGTATATCAGTGAGGACAGTCTAAATAACAGAAAACACCTCTTTGCCAACTTTGTGTATGCTGACTTTCCTGTGGTTCTGGTTAAGGGACATTTTTGCTAATAGTGCACTCTCTCAGGCAGCTTTCACTCCCAGTCTTAGTACCACCTACAAAAGGTCTGCCAGTCAAACTGATTTAGGTTGTAAACACTTGGGGTTACGCCCAGTCTACAAAACAACAAGTGGTGGAAATCATACAAAGCCTGAAAGGAATGTCTACCTGAGGCTAAGCTCCAGACACAGTTTAGAAACTGAAAAACTAAGATTATGCAAATTTAAAATTGTGGCTCCTCATTAACTATGATGAATTATTATTGTTTTCTTTCTTTAGCTCTAGAAGTCTTCCTCCTTTTGACACCATATTAAAATGCTGTGGTGTTTAGTCCAGAATCTGTAAAATAATCTGACAGCACTCAAATCATATGGAGATGCTAATCTTGTGGCTTTTCCCTCTTGCCTTGCGGAGGAGCTGTGATCCTAATCAGTGCTCATTGTGTTTAAATCCATTCCCACTGACCTGGGGGTATCCTGAGAGGGAGACAGAGACTGATTTGTGGGAGCTAATCCAGGGGTTCCCGAGAAGGAGGAGGAGGCGGCGGTTTCAGCAGCAGTTTCAGCAGCAGTTTCAGCAGTGATACCAACAGCATCGCTGGGCGGTAAGGTCTCTGGGAGCAGGTCAGGACGACCTGATTGCATGACTGAGTGGAACAAGTGGAAAAATAGTTAATACTGTATTAAATGAAAGCGCTTCAGAGAAGCCCTCCACATACTGATGCATGCTAGAAGATCAAATCTATGTGGATAAACACAATTGCTTCCCCTACTACACTTTAACCCTCCTTATTACCGTTTTCTCCTTCAGTGTCCTCTCTGATCTCAGAGCTGAGTTGATGCTGGAGTAAAGGATGCTGGTTGGTGCTGCTGGTTTGAGGCCCATTGCCAGCTGTCTTTTTCAAAGTGCCATGGGTCACTGCACGGCGCTTCTTAGACGGCGAGGTCTTTACTACATTCAAAAGGAAAAGGTGTTAATTAGAAAACCATAAGGCGAGCATGAGTTTATTGCATGGATACAGTATTTACTTACATGTGATCTTCCTGAAGACTGTATTGCACATGAACTTCTCAAATCGTTCTGCATAGAAACCTGGTCTGTGAACCGATACAGTATCCTGAAGGAAAGGAATGAGGACAGGTTAACATCTGTGTTGTTTCATTTGAAATACATTTAACTGAGGCTAGGAGCAATACCTTACCCCATCATGAACCAGAGCCTTCCACGAGTGTTCAAGTTTCTTCACAAATCTGAAAATCAGCACATCCGTGGATTACTCAGAAAAGTTCAAACACATTCACAGCAAAACAAACTGATATCCACTTTAAACTCTCCACAAGCCTTTTCAAGTTTAACTCTGTTTTCTTCCCTTTTACTACATTGGTTGTGTGTTGATTGTTCTGAGCAATTCCAAAGTGCAGGTAACCTATAGTCAGTTCTGTGCCTTCATGCCTTCATCCTGTGTAGTCAGTGTAACTGTCACCAACTTGTTGAGGAGTATAGACAAAATACAAAAATGTGTTCTGTTCACCTGTAGGACTGTAGAATGTCAATGATGCCGATGTATACCAGCAGCCTCTCGCCTTTTGAGTTTCGTGCTGGGATTCCTCCTGTTCTGTAAAGCGAAACAAAAATAAACATAACTCAGTGCTCTGTCACTCTTAGTGTGGGGACAGAAACCGTTACAAGGAAAACACTTCACTCATGATGACTCAGTGATCCCACAAACATTGTCTCTCACTTGTCCTCTGTGTCCAGTGATCCCGTGCCCCCCGTCTCTGCCTGGATAGCCTCTATAGCAGTGCTGTACAGAGACTTCTGGCCGGGTGGCCTCCTCTGGTCCATAGCCCCTGCAACTGCCTCTTCACTGACCTGCTCCCGACAAGCCTTGTCGACATTATGGATTCCCACCAGTAGGCTGTAGTCCATAATCTTAAAACTTTGCAAGAGCTGAATGGAAAGCAAGGGATACAACATTAGGCCAATCACTGACTACAGAATGAATGTGTAAAAAAAATAAATAAGAAATATTTGGATATTTCTAGTGTCCATTTATGGTAATCTTATTTAAAATTAATTCAACATTATCATGCTTATTTCCTTATGTTTTGAGAGATGTCTTTCAATAGTTCTCACCAGACAGTCTCTGTGAATGGTCTTACAAAGTGCATTGTACATGTCCCCCTCGAGTAACAGCCCATCTTGCATGTCCTGCATGAAATCCAGGTCTTTGTATGTAGGGATGGCCTTTTCCCTCTCTTTAGCCGAGGCCCGTCTCTTATGGGTGGAGCCCTTTAGATCATACTTCAGGTGCATTCGTACAGAACTTGGGAGCAGATTGTTCATGACTACAATGCGGATGTTTTTACCCCCTGCCTGGACACAGTAGAGTCCATAAAACTTAGGTAAAAGGGTCCTCTTGTTCTGGTTCAGGTTCTAAATGAGAGCAAAAAGGATGGAAGGAGGAGGGTTAAATATTAAAATACACTTATACAATTTCACAACTGGGATTTGAAATGAACAATTCACTAAAATTATTGATAATCGAGCAACTAAGCAGACATTCCTACTGACCACAAATATGCTGTGGAGACAAATAGGGAACAGAAATTGAAAGATGATTTTGGTGCTGCAACTACTGATTATTTTCCTTATAAATAATCAGCCAATTATTTTCTCAATTTATCATATCTACAATATCTCAAAAAGTAGTGAAAATGCCCAGTCCCAACAGCTTTACTGGCTGAGACAGTCATATGCTTATTTATTCTGTTGATACCATCTTATACCTAAAACCTTTCAGCATATATTACCATGAAGTATCCAGGAAGCAGTTTCTGTAGAAACTCTGCCTCTTTGTGCTGCACTGTCTTAATGATAAACTCATCGTCACTTGAGACGTAGAAGAGAGATCCACTGGCCCCAGAGTTTGACAGCTCAATCAACTGGTCATTGCACAGAGAATACTGTAACCAGACCAGAGCAGAGTGGTTAGACAGGATAAAAAAAACCAGACAAGGCAGGGTTAAAACAGTCACTCATGCTTTTACGTCAACGGCGGCTATACCTCCAGTGTGTAAAAACTCCCTTATTCCACACTTCCCTGGTTTTACTCTTTGCAGTTCCTGAATTACTGCTTTTTCTTCATAGTTCACAGATCTTTCACTTTCTTCAGAATTTCACTGTACTGTAGAGGTTTTTGCACTGTCAATAAGTCAGATGCTGAGTAAAAAAGAATACCATGTAGTCATCAGGCCGGATGCCAAACATCTCCCTGAAGTAGCGAAAGGCAATTGGGGCATATGTCTTGAACCTAAAGTCTCCATAGTGGTGAGCTGGTGTCAGGTTGCTGCCTTCACTGCCAGTAAAAGGAGGAAGAGGCAGAGCATTGCATCACAGTATTAAGTAAAGGAGTATTCATGTAGTACACACAAAATATCCTGATACAGAATGCAAAGCATGCACTGCACTTTTCACTGTATCCTAATTTCATAATTACAAATGACTCACTTGGGGAAAAAGATGCTTTCCACCACTTCAAAATCCTGCAGCAGCACATCTCTCTCAGGTTTTTGACTTAAACTTCCCACCGTGTGGGTGATGCCTAACTGGATCGCACCTTTCAGGGCTGATGAGGTTGTCTGGAAGAAAGAGTTCACTGATATGCATCAAACTAATAATTATAGGGCACATTACAGAGGCTGGCAAATGTTGCATGTATCAGTGGAGATCGTACATTATAATTTGAATTACTAAAACAAATTTCACAGAAACATTAAAAGGGAGGATTTATTGCAGGTCTGTTGTAATAACTGCAATAGTTTTAGCTGAAAAATTACCTGTTTTAGACTGATGGTCAGACAGAACAGGACATACAGTGGGTACGGAAAGTAATCAGACCCCTTTAAATGTTTCACTCTTTGTGTCATTGCAGCCATTTGCCAAAATCAAAAAAGTTCATTTTATTTCTCATTAATGTACACTCAGCACCCCATCTTGACAGAAAAAAAACAGAAATGTAGAAAGAAAAACTGAAATATCACATGGTCATAAGTATTCAGACCCTGTGCTCAGTATTGAGTAGAAGCACCCTTTTGAGCTAGTACAGCCATGAGTCTTCTTGGGAATGATGCAACAACTTTTTCACACCTGGATTTGGGGATCCTCTGCCATTCTTCCTTGCAGATCCTCTCCAGTTCTGTCAGGTTGGATGGTGAACGTTGGTGGACAGCCATTTTCAGGTCTCTCCAGAGATGCTCAATTGGGTTTAGGTCAGGGCTCTGGCTGGGCCAGTCAAGAACGGTCACAGAGTTATTCTGAAGCCACTCCTTTGTTATTTTAGCTGTGTGCTTAGGGTCATTGTCCTGTTGAAAGGTGAACCTTCGGCCCAGTCTGAGGTCCTTAGCACTCTGGAAGAGGTTTTCTTCCAGGATATCTCTGTACTTGGCCGCATTCATCTTTCCTTCAGTTGCAACCAGTCGTCCTGTCCCTGCAGCTGAAAAACACCCCCACAACATGATGCTCCCACCACCATGTTTCACTGTAGGGATTGTATTGGGCATTGTATTTTGTATTGTAGGGTATGTATTGGTTTTCTCCACACATACCGCTTAGAATTAACACCAAAAAGTTCAATCTTGGTCTCATCTGACCAGAGAATCTTATTTCTCATAGTCTGGGAGTCCTTCATGTGTTTTTTGACAAACTCTATGCGGGCTTTCATGTGTCTTGCACAGAGGAGAGGCTTCCGTCAGGCCACTCTGCCATAAAGCCCCGACTGGTGGAGGGCTGCAGTGATAGTTGACTTTGTGGAACTTTCTCCCATCTCCCTACTGCATCTCTGGAGCTCAGCCACAGTGATCTTTGGGTTCTTCTTTACCTCTCTCACCAAGGCTCTTCTCCCACAATTGCTCAGTTTGGCTGGACGGCCAGGTCTAGGAAGAGTTCTGGTCGTCCCAAACTTTTTCCATTTGAGGATTATGGAGGCCACTGTGCTCTTAGGAACCTTGAGTGCTGCAGAAATTCTTTTGTAACCTTGGCCAGATCTGTGCCTTGCCACAATTCTGTCTCTGAGCTCCTTGGGCAGTTCCTTCGACCTCATGATTCTCATTTGCTCTGACATGCACTGTGAGCTGTAAGGTCTTATATAGACAGGTGTGTGCCTTTCCTAATCAAGTCCAATCAGTTTAATTAAACACAGCTGGACTCCAATGAAGGAGCAGAACCATCTCAAGGAGGATCAGAAGAAATGGACAGCATGTGAGTTAAATATGAGTGTCACTGCACAGGGTCTGAATACTTATGACCATGTGATATTTCAGTTTTTCTTTTTTAATAAATTTGCAAAAATTTCTACATTTCTGTTTTTTTTCTGTCAAGATGGGGTGCTGAGTGTACATTAATGAGAAATAAAATGAACTTTTTTGATTTTGGCAAATGGCTGCAATGACACAGAGTGAAAAATTTAAAGGGGTCTGAATACTTTCCGTACCCACTGTATATAGACACCTCTGTGACATTTTTAGCTTCTTTTTAAAGTCTAAGCAATTAATATATAAGCAATTAATTTTAAATAATTAGTAAATTAACTGACAAAGATCAACAGAATAATTAACTGCAATCCTTAATGACTAAATGTGCATCAGTCAGTCCTACCTTCTTGTATGTGGTCTCTCCAGTGGGATCGATTCCACGATGGCCAATAGTTTTTTTCATGGCCGGAGACATGGTTGTGCTTGGACCCTGTCAGTACAGACATGGTAGAAGGTTCACATACAGGAGGCAACTAACTTGTAATTTGCAGTAATATGTAGCATTTTCATATTTCAAAGAGGAAGGAAAATAGGATGTGTCAGCCAAATGTAAGTAAATTCCAAACTGTGTAAGATGAACGCAATGTGTATTTCCTAACTCACCCAGAGGTGGATTACACATTTCCTCTAAACAAGTCTGCTATGTCTTACCTCTGGAGAACCATTTCTTCGAGTCCCAGCAAAATCTGAATTGAGCAGGAGGGGAGAAAATATACAAGTTATACAAGAAATGCACAAAAAGAAAAGGTAATGAGTTAATCAAACAAATGTAATTCTCACACTTGATGCAATAATACTAAACGACACAGCTCGAAAAAGGTTACATCATTCCCTAAAATTTAAAACAGAGCGTGCAGCTGAGCTCTAACACAAGCATGCAAACGCACCTCAGTCATTATCTCTGAGAGAAGACAGTCTCCCCCAGAACTGACTCTGTAGGTCTTTGTGTGCAATAGGAGGAATCAGACAAGTATGCTATTACAGTTAAATGGAGTTTAAACAGGGCCATTGAATGTCCTTATCTCTATAATAGAAAGTTACATCCAAAGTCAATATTAAACCTAATTAGTTCAAATGTAGCTTTTAAGGATTGCATTGTAAAAAGGGAAACATGATGGTGTGTGATGACTGTCTGCTTTTCAGTTTGATTTCATATAAGTAAATGGTGAACTTCACTTATTTTAGACTTGAGGTCAACTGAGTCATTATTCAGGCAGTGTAATGCTAAATGAGTTTTGTCAAGTTCAAGAAAATAACTCTAACATCGTTATGGTTATCTCATCTTAGATACTGCACATTTAAAAAATCTGTCTTAAAAAAATGGAGCTGATGAATTTGAAAGTTTTCAGATTTAGTTGAGGATCTAATAAAACATTTTACTGGTTGCATCACAGGAAATGTAGGATTCAGCATCACTGGAGACTGACCCACACTGGGAACCACATTGTCTTCAGCTTCTTCAATTCTGACCAATGACGATGAGTCTGCCAACTTTATGGAAGTGCATTGCTAAATAGCTGTAGTACTAAAAAGTGGTTGAAATTGCCCAACCAAAAATATAATTTACCATAAAGGCCATGCAGATGTACTTCCTTAACTTTGTGCCTATCAACTAACACAACCTCATGTCTTATAAGCATTTTAAAATGTAGTTACTTAGTTCTTAGTTCAATCAGACAAATCTAATGGAATGAAAAACTGAATATTTCTGTCAGACAGGTAGTGGAGTTGGAGGAGAAAGTAAAGTTTCATAAAATGAAATCACCCAAGTATAAATACATTTAACATGTACTTCAGTACAATACTTAAGTAAAAGTACTTCAAATCCACTACTCTGCCAAACTAGTTTATGGGGAAAAGTGTGATAAAAGCCAGGTGGTGTATAATAACACAATACTTACTCCCAGTGTGGCCCTGAAGCCCTGGAGGCTCCTCTGGAGCTGTGGCCATTCAGACCTAGAAACTGAACCCAGTCGTGTTTGTGGTGAAACTCTGATCCGGAGTTAGGACTTATCAGCTGTGAGTCCTTCAAGGAGCTAAAAAAACCTGTGTGGACAAAAACAAGCTGATTATCAGCAAACAGTCTAGATGACATCAATCCACAGGTATTTGCAACAGCAGCAACCTCAACTTCCTGTGCTCCTTAAAGAGGAGCTCATCTGAGCACAAACAGGGCAATATATTGAATGTAGACTTAATAACGTGGACGTGTTGTAACAGACTAGACTGTGGACTGCGGTTTTTAACGAAGCACAGGCGAGTAAACTAGCTAACTACTAAACTAGCTGTTAACTCTGCTTTAACTTGTCTAACTTAAACCCAGCCAGTCACAATAACTCACGAACTACGCAAGTAAATAGTCAACTCACACGAAAGTCTTTTGGGAGAGTTCTCGCAGTTTCAACAGGAAAAAAATGGCTCTTTCTGAAGATACAGCTTCCCTGCAACTAATAAACAAGGAAGCAGCAGTTTTTGTTGTCGTCGCTCCCAAGCACTTCCGGTAAAACTCTTTCAGAATATAACAACATAACTACTTCCTCAAATCAACACCACCCAAAATCAAACACAACTTTATTATGTACCTACAAGTACTACAAAAATATATTATTTATATTTCAACAACAAGACAAACAAAGGAAAATATAATGCTTTTTTTCACCTTTAAGAATTAGTTCATTGTTAAAAACATATTGCGTGTGATTGATTTCACAATATTATTCACAATATATTGTGTGCAAATGATTTTAGCACTAATGGGGAAGCTTTAAAAATAATTATTTAAACAGTTTTTATTTATCAGTTAACTTCGTAGAAAAAGGAGCAAATTGAGTTGCAACTTGGTAGCAAAAAGTAATACAATATTATGCAAGAGAATGACTCCTGTGAATCACTATTATTATAGATTATATTATTATACTAATAATTGTTGGTGCATTATCAAATAATGAGCATTTTAATTTTGTAGTTAGTTTTTAATTTTACCTGTTTTCATGTTTATTTACTTTGGGTAGTTTAGTATATAATCAAGCATCATATATTGCAAAGTCAACATAGAGTATAGTTACTGGTTATTTAAGTACGTAAATAACTAGTAACTATACTTATGTGAGTGTACCTAGCTACAGTCTCCAAAGCAGTACCCATGTAAACATAACCTCTACTCTACATTTCTCCTTATTTAGATTTAACACATTTCATTTTTATTTTGATGTCAAATGGGAAATGCACTTTTCATTGTTTGGTTATTGTGGTCTAGATCACACAGTTCTATTCAAAATAAAAATAATAACTCAGTCAAACAGTGGTGAAATTTAATGGTGAGGTTTATTTGTAAAACATTTTTGTTCAGCATAGACATATATATCTTTATTTCAGCCTTCATTTCATGTTATAAAAATGATCATTTGAAATGCATTTATTGCTGTTTTGTTGTGGCAAGGCTGGGTTGAAAACAATCAGACAAAATTAACGGCTTTATTACTATCACAGCATAAATCAAACAAGCATGTCCTGTCCTCTTCTGGATACATGCGACAAAGACCTGCAGATAAAATATTAGCTCAGCATTTACTTCTAAATTTATCTGAAGATTAGCTGGCAAACTTATTATTAAATCATGCACATATCCTTTTACAAAATCTTTAATGCCTGTTTAAATTCTGTTTTACACACTATACATGTATATATATATATTTTTCACCTTTAGCAAGAATTTGAGTTGAAGATAAATCCTGGCTCTTGGGGACTTTGAGGTGCAGTGTAGCCTGGTGTTGGGAAGTAATATGGGTTTGGCAGTTCGCTATTGAAACATGTCCACCGTGCATCTCCTTTTTCCTCACAGCACAGATACGGGACAGTCATGGTGGCATATTCCTCCTCACAGAACATGTTTAGAGCTTGTTTCCACTGTAAGAAAAAGGTTATATTTTATCTCCCTATTCACCAATAGTCTGAGATACAGTACACACTAAAGGCCAAAAGATACCAGTCATTTAATACTGCAAGTTCTCTGTGTATTTGTGTTTTGTATGGCAGGTACATAAACATGTACATAACATTTGTATAGTAGTTTTTGATAAGTTTGTAGTTTGGAATGTTTTTGAGTTTCTATTACATATGGAATATTCAACATTTCCAAAAACTGATGTATCTTCATCTTAAATATTCATTTTATTATTAATCAATAATAAAAGTGAGCTCTCCTCAGTGTTCAATATAATATCATCCTGTCTGTGTACTGTCACAGTCTGTAATTGTATTTGGATTGTGTTTCTCCCCCAGATACAGTGAGAGACTCACAGCTTCCTTGGCACAGCAGAGGATCTGAGGGCCCGACTGTGCCACATTTCCAGCGCAGCACAAACTGAACCACGACTCCAGACGGTTTATGGTGTATCCACGACGACGGAAGTGGCTTACACCAGACGCTGGGAAGAAGCTGGGCGGGTACCTGGGACGATATTGACCATAATAACAAATGGCAGCGAGGTTCAGAGCCGTGGGACAAGCAGGTGGGAAAGGGACCTCGGGCTCATTAAGAGCGTTACTATCGGTCTCTGTGAAAATCAAACATAAAGGAACACAGAGGTCAACAGCATTGCATTCTGATGATTACATTATACACAGTATATACATAGTATAAAAACTCAAAGAATATATGAGAAATTACCTCCCAAGTTTGCAGTATGAAGCGTCAGCAGTGCAATTATTCCAAATCCTGAGAGGCCTCTGATTGAAGCCATTGTGATGGTAGCTGAACTTTCAAAAGGCAGATTTGTTTCTCTGACTGCATCAGCAACCAACTTATATTGGCAAGGGGAGTGACTCTATGGGCGTGAAATGCTTGGAAGTGTGGATGAAAGGGGGTGCTGAGAAGTGGTTTTTGTGGGAGGTAACGTTATGATGGGCCCTGTCGAGATAAAAACAAAATGAGTTTGAACTTTAGTGATATCTGCTGGCATGTGCAGAGTGCAAAACCATTTCTACTCGTTCCCAAGGATAATCTTAAACAGAACGGAAGCTACTGGTGATACATTTTCTTCTTGAAAAATGTCAGAAATCCAATTTGTGTCTCATCCATAATGCAAAAATCATAGATTTTAAATATAGATTTTTATTGTAACATGCAATGATATTTGTTAAATATAATGTAATCCTTATCATCTTATTTTAACATGCATTTCCTAATGAGCATTACACATACTTTTAGGGGGAGCAGAGGTTGATGGGATTGTAATTAGAATTTCAGATATTTGATGGAGTTGTCAGTGTCTGCACCATTTCATGTTAATCCATGGAACTGTTGTCGAAACATCTCACATCACACTTTGCACCTTGAGCTTTGCTTACTGTACAAAGTGTGGGAGAAACATGGCACAGAATGGCATGTTTATCAAAGCCATTCTGTATTTTTCCCGAAACCTAACTGACCTTTTCGTAAACTCCCCCAAGTCCTGTTTTGAAAAACTTGCTGAGTTTCAACCACTATCAAAGGATGGTCGGCATTCACCAGAAATGTTTAACATTTCCTCCCATGTTGTTTTGACTGCATGTGAATGGAATGAAGGATGAACTTCCCCAAAATCAGTGAATTCCTATCTCACTCCTTAAAAGTCAATTATTTTTTGTTGCCTGCATTGTGCTGTGGATTGATTGGTTGATTTTAATTTAAATGTGATGATTTTAATGGGGAAATATTTTATACACAGTGAGTCACATGCAGCTTGTGCTGAATGCTGTGCTGTGCAGAAAGTGACTGCTTCCAAACCCTGCTCCACACTGCCAAGATAAGATAATTCTGTGGTATACAAACCTTGTCTGTCACTGTACAAACAAACAACCAAATATTCAGCATTGAAAGATGCAGTTCTGATGTGAGTTTGAACTGTAGCATGTTAAACAGCATGTAAATGTACCTGCAAATGGGCTCATTTATATTGATTTGCTCCTTTGCTCCTCCCACACTATTTTCCTATGGCATGTAGCAACAAATGAAGGTTTTCTCTCTTCTTGTCTTACTGGAATTCAGTCTCTCAGCTGATGTTAATCAAACAGTTCAAAAACCCACTGATGTCATCTTTGATTAAAAAAAGGATGACTAAATCTGAAAATAGTGGTGCTACAGCAGCTTGATGCAATGCTTGATAGATAAATTGGTTTATAGATAGGATGATATCAGAATATGGCCCTGCGATGGACTGGTGACCTGTCCAGGGTGTAACCCAGTCTTTAACCAAAAGAGAGCTGGGATAGGCTCCAGCAGATCCCTGTAATCTTAAATAGGAATAAGCAGGTATAGATAACGGATGGATGGATAAATTAATGATATCAGAAAATTACACAGACACCCGAGAAAGACAAAGTAAGTTTATTGAGCCTGCATTTGAATGCTTATCATTATTATATGATGGTTGATGTTAATATTTATATCCAAGCAAAATTTTAGCTACCAGTTGAAAGTGATAGTTTGCACAAAGGTATCATTTATATTTTATTGAATTTCTTCCCTATATTTAAACAGCAGTACATAATTTTCTATAAATTGAAATGTAGTATGGAATTGGGTTTGCATTAATGTGAGCTTCATTTAAATAAATTGATTGAGTGATGCTGTCACTTTTCTGCAGGCTGTTGATCAAAGTAGGTGATGACAAGTTGGCAGTACTGGAATTACAAACCACTGAAAAATATATTAAGAATAAGAGTTAGATCATCTGCATACAAAAGTTAAAAAATAATAATATATATATAACAATTGTAATCATGTTATTTACATATAAGCTCTAAACAATATATCTCTGCAGTTGGTTCTTAAATACGGACCAATCCTTATAGCTGAATTAGATATTTCTAGTTTGTCAAATTAAGTAGCTTCCTTTTTCATTCAGGCTTCGGCTTTGCATTGTAAAATTTTGGCTACAGTTGTATTGACTGGAAAGGATTTGTAATTACTTAACAATTTAGTGATATTGGCCAGCAGTGTATTCTGTACTTTCAGCCCATCATAATGTCCCCATGTTTGTTTTCACTTGGCGTCAGTAAGAAATGTTTAAATCGTAATCATGTGGGCTTTAAATAAGACTTCCAATTTTTAAAACTTTACAAACTGTGTGTAATTCTAGTAAAAATCTGAACGTTATTGACTATCTGTTATTACTTGGAGGTAATTTAGTTCACTCACCACTGGGGGAAATCAGGAGCCGTCCACTGTCCGATGTTCAGCGAGGCAAAGCCAGTACTCGAGCCATGAAGAGACACAAGCACTCTCTCTCTCAGAGCCCGTAGTGTTGTGTCATTAGGCCTGAGCTTCCCACAAGCCCCACATACCATATCAGCTACTTCGTCACTGACACTTACAGCAAGTTTGTTGGTTGAACTGAAGGACAGTTGAAGGCTGGAGGGGTTGTTAATTCTCACTGTATTGTCAGAAACCACCACTTTTACATTGTTTTGGGAGAAGGTGGTCTGAGTCATTGCCCTTCCATTTATCTGTGAATACAGATCAAAAGCTTTATAGTAAGAAATCAACTTTTTAGGTTAAGATTAATGTCAGTTCCCAACCAGATTCTTACCCAGATGTGATGCTTATTGTCGACTGTGATCATAATGTCATTGAAGAATACATACACAGCCACTATTGTGTTGACACCAGGAGTGCATGTCTCCAACTTCACCACCACCCTAAACCATTCTGATGTCTGATGCTGATTGCAGTTCTGAATGATCTCATAGGCCCCTGGTACTGTTATGACGCCAGTGTCTTCATTAAATGCAGTGAGGGTTCCATTGGCACCCAAAAAGCACTCCTGAAGGTGGCAGCCCATCACACCATTCTTGACCTGGCAGTGTTTGTTGGGCTCACATTCCATGCTCTTGGACAGGACTACACCAGAGGCCTGGCAGGTGTTATTTGTGTGACAGTCATCTGTTATAATGGACTCTCCAACCTGAATGACACAAAGTACACGGTGATGTTAATTCTCAGCTGGGTCACATTGTGCTTTCTGTTATTTTCACTAGTTTATGGAGTGTAATGTACTTAGTAGTGATTTAGCAGGGAATGTTTCATCTGATGATGGCTACATTTAAAGTTAAGGGATCACCAATCTAGCTTAATGCAGCCTGAGGGGGAAATGACTGTCTGACAGAAATACCACATATCAAAATTGTCCACAGTTATCATATCATACAGACTGTGAGACATTAATAATATCTTCTGACCTTGTAAGTTTGGCCATTGTGATAACAGCTGCACTGGTCAATGGGCACACAGTTCGTGCCATTGTATTTGTAGTTGTTATCACAGGCACAGCCCTCAACACAAGTCGTGGTGCATGGGATGATGTCATGAAGACCAGGACATGAAGCAGTACAAGGCATAGCACAGGTTTCATAATGACCTTTGGCACCACATTGAAAAGCTGTACACAGATTAGATAAGAGTAATGAATTGTTCTTTATAGTTAGTGCAATCAAAGGTTTAACAGACGTGAATTAGATTTTTTAGTGAATAATAAATGTGCAGACTCACGGCAGAAAGAAGGACTTCTCCAGTTCTGAACTGTTACTCCAAAGTTTTGACAGTCTAACATATATGTAGCCATGCTGTGACACAGCATGCTTTGCTCATCTTTAGCCATGCAAACATCATAGACACAATCCGTGAAGTAGGGTTCAGGATCGATCACATTATGGCAGGCAGCAAAGGGACCTTTAGTATTGTTGATCATTCCACATTTTGCCTCTAATACAGCTTTTTTAGAAGCGTCACATTTGGGGCACTGGTCACCACTGCAGCCATCTTCACAGAGAACACCCGGCACAGGCACTTTCCATGCTGCTCCAAAGGCGTGGGTGTCTTTGGTCACTTTTCCATCTGGCAGCTGGAAGTCGTCGGCTTTGTTATCATTAAAATTGCCACACAAGCCACAGGTTCTGCCCCTGTAGTTTCCAGGGACAGTGACAGTGATGTGGTAGACCAGATCATAAGTAACCTTCAAGCCAAAGTCAGTTATGATGACATCATTTATCCCCTCCTGATACACCTTCACTGCACCCTTAGAAAGGCTTAGTGGAAGATGATGCAGCACTCCATTTACCTGAAGAGAGGGCAATTGATTTGTTTTGATTATTGATTATTTCTTCTAATTTTGCATTTGCTGTCATTTGTGCTTAAGGTTGTTTTAAGTCCTTAGTCAGTGATAAGATTATGGGACATACCCAAACCATTTTAGCATCATTCTTGCGAAGGATTAGGATGGTTCCATAGACCTCTACTGCCACAAGTTTGGCCACTGAGACCCCGGGATTGTCCGACATATCGTACCACTTCTCGTTCTCGACTACCACTGTGAATTCAGTGAGCCGTTTGCCGGTCAGGTGGCAGCTTTCAGCTGCTATGTAGGTGCAGGTACCTTGGAAATCAAAGGTGGCATTGTCAAAAGTGTTGTAATGTGGATCTCCATAGATGGAGCAGACTCCTCTTCCCAAAGGCTGACATGACCGCACGTAATCCTTGGTCTCACACTTCTCAGACAGACCACAGGAGGACTGCTTACACTGCATCTAATATGAAAGACATCAAAATTTTGTCACATGCAGCTGAGACTATCAGCATGACTTTGATATGATGTTGAAGTGATAGTGATGTTGAAGTAGTCCTTCTATATACTTAAATCTTTTAGATACACAGCTACAGAATAACCCAACATTATGCCTAGTGTATATGGGTAAATTTATACTTACTGTGCTGTCACAGCTGCATTCCTTCTGGCAGTTTGGATCAGGGTAGAAGACCTGTCCTTTCTGGTAGTATTTGCCTTCATACATGCAGCCACATTGATTGGCGGGTACACATTCATCTCCGCTCAAAAGGTAACCCTCGTTACAGGCACATCCCTCCATGCACTGATCTCCACAGTTTGAGCCTTTCTCGCATGATCTGAGACAGCTGTTGCTACAGAGTTCGTATTGGCTATTTGATGGGCACTGGGCATCTAGGAACAAGGCAGGAAAGCGATTTTTTAAAAAATAGTACAGTATAATATTTCAAAAGAATCACAAGAAGTTGTCTTAGTTCAATTGATTCAAAAGTACTTACCACAGAACTGGGCTGTCCTCCAGGAATATACTTTGGCACCTTTCAGCTGGCAGGCAGCTGTGTATGCAGTCAAAGTTTTGCACTGCATGGTCCTGCTGCCCTCATAAAGACAGACATCATACAGGCAGTCATTAAGAAAACCTGCGGGGTCTACCTTTGAGTGGCAGTCACGGAATGGGCCTGCAGGGTCGCTGATGAGGCCACAGAAACTGTTGGTGCTGTACAGAGCTCTTTGAGTGGCATTACAGCCGGGGCAGGGGGCACTGCAGCCATCGACACAGCCAGGGAGTGTGCCGACTTTCCAGCTTTGACCAAGCTCCTCAGAGGTGGCAGCCTGTTTCCCATCTCTTATCTGCATGTCGTCTTTGGGGTTGTGGTTGTAATTACCACAAAGACCTTGCATCAGGCCCACGTAAGTGCTAGGAACAATGACAAATGCTACGTTGCTCCAGTCATAGTATACTTTCACTCCAAATTTTGTCTCAATTACAGCAAACCAGCCGCTCATATAAAGATGAAGCATATCGTTGTGTAGTGTCATGGGGAGGTTGGAGAGCTCATCATTGACCTTAAAATAACACAGCAGAAAAGGTTCATAAGGAAATTTGTAAATTTAATGATGATTACATAGAATTAGAAAGTACATTTAATCATTATATAATGCATCAGCTGATCATACAACTCTTGTAGGCTTTAGCAACATGTGAATCAGGATCTGATGATAGTTGGGAGGTTGTTATGTGATATGTGCTTATATTGCCTGCACTATCAGTGAAACCTGACCCAAACCAGAAACACACACTGTTCTAATAAAGCAGGTCAGCTGAGTTTTTGAATGTAAACCTTGTACTAACGATAGCAACTGGTCTTTTTACATGTTTTAACTCTAACTGTCAGTTATTTAGAAATAGTTATAAATACTTAAAATTCAAAACTATGTTTTTCAGGCTTTAATAGTTTTAAGTCAGTTTTCAAAATAAGATGCCAGATGATGAATGATTACAGCTTCTCTTATGCGAGGATTTGCTCATATGACTTCACTGAAGACATTCAGTGAGGTTTTAGAATTAGATTAGATTAGCCTCTGAAGGATAATTAAATAATTTATAGAAAAGAAAAGTCAAGTGATTGATTGTGAATACAACATGTCTCATTATTTGCAACCCTAGATGTGTGATATTTTTTTGGAAAATACTTTACCACAACAGCACCAGGGTAGTCTTTGCTGATGATAATAGTGTACCCATACACTTTGACTTCTATCAGCTTGGCAGTGGACCCAGTCTTCTTATCTTGGCCATTGTTCTGCAACACAACACTAAAACTTTCCAGGTTTGTTTGCTTGGAGGAGACACCCGCCATCTCATATATGCATGTGCCCTGGAAATTGTAGCGCTCCCCATCAAAGGTCACAAAGTGTGGGTCACCAGATACCATACACGTGGCATAGTTGACAGGATAGCAATCTCTGATCCCACCCACAACTTTACACTGCTGCCCAGCCGGACAGCTAGTCTGCTTAAGGGACAAACTGCCGCCAGCGGAGCATGTGTAACGTTTGGTGCAGCTGTCATCACCCCAGAAAGATCCTCCAGCCTCCACATAGTAGCCTTTGTACACGCACCCGCACTGAGCCTTGGGGACACACTTGCTGCCACTGAGAACAAAGCCATCATCACAGACACATGTCTCGACACAGGTGGCGGTGCATTCTGTGGGAGCATTGGGGTTTGCACATGTGACAGGACATCCACTCCCACAGAACTCATAGTGGCTGTTTTTTGGGCAGATGGGTGTAGCTGTGTGGATAAAGAATAAATCAGTTTCATTTCCTTTATTCCCGTTTAGTCAGCGTGGAGGAAGTACTCAGTTTACCACAAAATATATAGTTTACTATAAGAATTCTCATGAATTGACAACGTTACATATTGAAAATGAAATTATCTTTGAGAAAATGTTCCAAAAGTATATAAAACAAACATTATGCAGAATGTCTCTGTTACTCATCTAGTTATTTATCATCTGCTTTTTATGCAAAAATCTGTTAGTAATGTCACTAGAAACTAAATGTGTCAAATAACGTAGTGGAAAAAAGTAGAATATTTCCCTCTGAAATACAAGGGAGTTCAAGTATGTGTGAAAGCGTGAAAAGACTCAAATAATGTACACATGCCTGACATTTGTACTTACTTGAGTAAATAAAAAGTATTTATGTGTTTTAAACTTTGGATTACTCACGACATTGAGTGGGCACCCTCCAGTTGGGAACTTTGGCCCCAGATCTCTGGCAGATGTTAGCGTAGCCTTGAAGTACTGTACATTGGTACGTGGTCACAGCTTCACCCCTACAGAGGTCAAGCATGCAATTGTTCTGAAAGACGCTGGAATCAATGTTGGGTTGACAACCTGCATATTCAGCAATGTCTTGTATAAGGGCAGTACAGAAGATCTGATTTTCTAGTTTCTGAATTTCACTCAGAGTCTTCACACAGTCTTCACATCGGTCACCACATTCATCTTTGCAATAAGCATCATCTGTTGTGCCGGGGACCCTCCAGCTCTTTCCCAGTGCGGCCACACTGCTGGCCACTGACTGACTGGGAGTCAGGAGGTCGTCTTCCTTTTTGTTGTTGAAGTTGCCACACAGGCCGCACACACTGCCAGAAAAACTACCCGGCACTGTGATGGCAAGGTACTCGCTCCAGTCATACTGCACGGTCAGGCCAAAATCAGTCTCCACAATGACGAACAGACCTCTCTGGAAAATCTTCACCTTGCCATTGTTCATGTTGATTGGGAGATTCCATTGTTGATAGTTCACCTGAACATAAATCAATGAAATTTCATTTCCATAGGACATTTTCTACCAGTTTGTTTGAAAACATAGCACATGCAAATCTTTATTTCCACAAAAATGCTTTTGCTGCTTGCTCTTCTTTTTTTTTTTTTTTGCATTGGTTGTTAAATAGAAGAATTTAAATAATGAAGTTTAAATGAGAGTTAGGTGAGAAACAAGAAACAAGTGAATGGTCAGAAAAAACTAATTCACACAGCTCCAAAAAAACAACAAAAAAAAAAAACAAACAAACAAAAAAAAAAACATGAAACACAAATGACTGGACTCACCCGGACAATACCAGACTGGCTGCCAGACTGGCTGCCAGACTGGCTGCGGAGTATTTCAATGTTGATCCCGTGAACATTGACAATGAAAGACGCCACTGACGGGACCTGTACCTTGCCCCTGTTCATGTTCGTAGTGGTCACTTCAAAGGCTGGGAGGGTCGCAGTGTTGCAGCTCTTGGCCATCGTGTATGTGCAGTTGCCCATGAAGGTGTAATAGTGTCTGTCAAAGGTGTAGTGGAGGTTGCCCATGACCCAGCAGGTGCCTGGCGCTGGTGTTTGAGCGGCCGGTCCTCCTCTGCAAAATCCTACAGGAAGAAGTGATCCGTCTATTTAAACTTTTCATCTTCCCCCCTCACTGATGTTTCTATTGAGTTAATTAGGTCCAGTTCATGTAAAGATTCAACAAACTCAATAGGAAAAGATAACGGAGCTCTCAAACGCGACGTTCACTCTCTCCACATGGCTAAAGAAGACGTCACCGCGTCTCTTGGCAACGCGCATAGCAACCGTAGTGCATGGCGACCGTCCCCAGGCTGGTCCACCGGTATTGCTCTTAATAGGTCAGCAGGTGTTGTACACTGGCAAAACAAGTTCGACTGCCGTGTCAGACAGAAGAGTAAAACGAGGAGCAGGGAGGACTTTTGCCAAAGCGCAGCTCAATGCTTGGAAATAACTGACATGTTCGACAATAAGGGACCAGGTTAGTGAAAAACACTGAATGATGAGTTAAGTAGCTAATGTTGCACAGTATGTAGTTACGTCTCTAGACTTTGTGGAGGAATTTAACGACTAAATAAAAAGGAGCAATGAGTGTAATAGGAACATCCTAAACGTCCTGTGTTTCTATGTGCAGTCATAATAAACTGTGGGGCAGATTACAAATTAGGTAGTGTGAAGTCAAATATAGATAGATAGATAGATAGATAGATAGATAGATAAAAAGTGTACACAGTATACATACACTGAAAACTCAGTATTCAGATAGGCTAGGCTATTTATTGGTCAGTCCTAAATATTTTTATTTTGTAATCCAATTCAATCTAATGCAGTGCATTTATATAGCACTTATAAAAAACAAGGTTGGCCGTGGTGCTTTACACACCATAGAAAAATAAGCTAAATAAAAAACTATAAAAACCATTATAAAAAGACACAGTACATTAAAACAAATATGATAACACAGTAAAACAACAGTAAAAGTCGGCATCTCAGACTGTGTTAACAGCCAAAGAGAAAAAAAGAACTTTAAAATGGGATTTGAAAACAGGAAGTGATTCAGCTTCCCTGATGTGCAACAGCTCATTCCACATTCTGGGGGCCACAACAGAAAAGTGTAATCTATATAGCTTTCCTGTCCCGGATGAACATCAAGGCCAATTCTCAAACTAGTCTGGTACATATTAGACTTATATCAGCAAATAGGGTTAACCTAACCAAAATGATCATCCCATTGGTTTGCATTTACAGAGTGACCTGGGATGGAGTCGAGCACCCGCCTGAAATATTGGTTTAATCCGTCCCTGAGCAAAATATCAATACTAGCAAATAACTCCACAATCATTGTTTTGACTTTACAATAATAATGATCATATGATTAAATAAAGATAATAATAATTTAGAATTGTATTCAAATCATATTTTTTCTTATTAACTTTTTATGTAATCTCTTTTCACTCATGCATTAATATGATACATTTCAACTCTTTTTCAGATAAATAGTTATTATTTTTAAAGAAATATTGCTAACTTACCACTCAGCAGAAGAGCTGAAAAGATTATAACAAACAACCCCATGTTTGTCAGTGGAGAGGAGCTACAAAAGGTAAGAGAGGTACAAAAAATATCATAAGACTTTTTCCAAATAAGCATGAACAGAAAATTAATGCTCTTTTAAACTTTGAGGTTAATATTTTTAAGCTTTTTATAATGCATCATAGACATATAGCGTGCATGAATACACATCTCAACATATGAATGCCACATTTTCTACCTTATTGTCCAGACAAACAAAATCAAAAAGAAATAATAATAATAAACTGCACAAAACATACTGTTTCCATTTTTAAAGTTTAGCAATATGTGAATCAGTTTGATTCTCAACATTATTAATGTATTTCAGGTAATGTTTCAGTGGTTCAACACAAAAAACTATGCTCTTTATTTTTAAAAAATGTAAATAAAATTAGGAAAATTACACATTCAGTACTTCAGATATCTAAATTGTTCTTACCTGAATGGTCAACAGACAGTTAGGGGTTCAGGTAGATGATGAATAAATACTTTGGGACCACCTCTAATGGACCAATCAGCTTTTAGCAAGCTTTTCATGGGTTGTTCCCAGAAGTTAGCAAATACATACACGTGACTCATTTTTGTATTGTACAGTCTTTGCTTATGTAACTGAAAAAGAGATGCTAATTGAATTAATTTTACTGGGTGCAGTATTTTTACCTGGTCATGTAAACTATATAACTGTAGGATGATAAAAAAGATAAATCTATAACAGGATGTAGCGCTTCTATAATAATGCAAATTCATTTGAAACCACATTTAGTCCCTGTATAACCTCTGTTATCTGCTTCTCTGGTTTTAAAACTTGTATGTCTACTGGCTTTGTGCCCATCAATTTAGCTTTACAGTAGTTTTGTGAAACATTTATCAAGTGTTGACCCTGTAGCCACCCAAAAGAATAATGGGTGGGTGTGAGGTGTTTAAATGCATATATTTTATACACTGCCTCAATGTAATCGCCATTATTTTCACAAGAATCAAGTGGAGCAGATATCTGCTGTCCTGTTCTGTGTAAGGTAAATACGTAAAGATTTTATCTTATCATTTTACTTAATCTACAAAGCAAAACTCAAACGTGACTTTATTTGCACATATATATCAGTAGGAATTGTTAGATGGTTTGCTTCACAGCCTACCTCATGCATTGCTGTCCTGTGAAAATCATGTATCTCAAAATGTTGATATTTACTGAGGTCAATAAAACGAACATGTTTTTACCTGCAGTGTATTTCTCAGGAAATCTAATGGCTTTTTGGAGACTTTGTTCTCAAATAACACAAGAAAAATTAATTGTTTAATATGAAAAATTGGAGACACCAAATGTCTCACATGAAGGTTAATATTTAAACTAACAGTTTTGTCAAAGGGCTCACACTCTGTGGCTTTTCACTCAAGCACTGTTGCCCTGCATGTTTTCACAATCCCACTGATGATAACAGTGATATCAGCACTCAGTATTTCCTAGTTTATCCTGGTATTTCCAAAGTTAAACTTAGATCTGGTTGAATTTGTACTCAAAATTTCATATGCCTTCATGTAAAAATATTCATTAATATTGAGGTCGAACAGGGCAACTGCTTTAAAGGCTCCAAGTAAAAGAGTGTTCTCCTGGAACGGAGAAGACCACACCTTTCCCATGATAAAGAACAAAGTGCTGATTAAACATACAATTGTTTCAAACATCATTCTGGGAAAGCACAGTCTCTTTCACACTTTACTTACATGCATTGAGGGCAAAGTGAATCTTTATATGTCATTACTTTAACGTTTATGAAACCAGTGCTTTACTGAATGTTAAAAGAGCCGTTTAACGTGTTTTTCTTGTGAAACTTGATCAGTCAACCACCCTGCTTAAAAGAGGGGGAGGAAGCAAATGTAAGGGAGTATGAATTGTCGTTGGTGGCAAATCTGGTCATCCTGCACATTCTGTTGTGGTGAAGGTTCATTATCTAGAGAGGCGACTAAAGTATCTATCAACAAAGTAGCCGAGAGAAGAAAGCAGGAATTAAATTGGTCTGTATAGAAGGTAGGAAGTTTAAAGTCCACTGACATTTGAGTTTGTTAATAACAGGAAACTATGCACTCTACATACAACCTGTCAAATTGTGTCTGCAAGTGCATATTTTCTTCCATTAATGTCATTGCTTTTATTTTCTTCTACAACACAGGAACCCAAGCAGCATCGATGCGAGTTCATTGGATTATATCCATTATGTCAACCTTCATGTCCATGGGAATGATGCTGATTATTATGGGCCAAAATCAAGCGTTGATCATGCTGAGCAGTGGGAGTGAAAAGCTGCAAAAGGAGCTGGAGAAACTTGATCATCAACTTACAAATGAAGAGGCCTTTAAAGTCAAAGTGGACAGTCTGCTGGCTAAAGGAAAACAAGTAGTGGTGGATCTGGAGGCTACAGTGGTAAAACTTGCTCACGAGACAGAAGAGAAAAAAACAGAAAATAAAGCCTGTCGTGAAGAAAAGGTAGTCCATTTCTTTTTTTCACTTTGTTTATATGGCTTTAATATCTGCCTTTCTACTTCTCCTCTAAAAACAATCACCTCATTTCTTCACTTGCTTTATGTAATTTTTGTTTCCAGTGTGCAAATAGTATAAATGCCATGACACAGGAAGTGCAGCACAGTCAGTATCATATAATGTTAGTGCATGAATGATTAATCCAACAGGGTGGAGATATGAGAACAAACACACAGTTTCCATGTTTTTCTGAGACAATACCTAGTAAAGCATCTGCTCTTTAGAAAACATACATGCACGTTAGACACAAAGCCTTGGGCGGTGATGGATAGTAAATTCATTTACTCACGCTATTTAGTAGAATTTTAAGCACAGGATGAGCTTAAAAAAATACAACAAAATACTAAATATTAACCAGGGCTTCCTGATCTGTCCAAATTACCCAAAAACAATGCAAGAAAAGTCCACAAATTTAAAAAAAGTTTGTAGAGCCGAACTTTATTTTTAGTTTATTCTTACCTCAAGTTTAACTTGTGGCTCACTGGAGGGAGCTTGACCTCCAGATTGGGAACTACTACACTAGAAAAAATGAAGTAGTTAAAACTAGCTCCACCTCACACAGCTTCAGCAGTGATTGCATTGATGCATGATCTACTAATATAATGTAGAAGAATGCATCTGTCACAGAAGGTGTTTTTCTGCAAAAGTCTTCTTTTCATTTTGGCTGCTTTTGTTTGGCCTTTGCCACCTCTACCCTCACTTTATGCCGCGTCTCCCTGTACTCCTGTCTGTTCTCTTCTGTCCTCTCTGTGTCCCACTTCTTCCTAGCTAACCTTGTCCTCTTAACACACTCCTGAACTTCCTCATTCCACCACCAGGACCAAGTCTTCTTATCTGCTTTCCTCTTCCCAGGTGACACACCAAGTACCCTCCTACCTGTCTCCCTGATCACTTTAGCTGTAGCTGTCCAGTCATCTGGAAGAACCTCCTGACCTCCCAGAGCCTGTTTCAGCTCCTCCCTGAAAGCCACACAACACTCTTCCTTTTTCAACTTCCATCACTTGGTCCTCTGCTCTGCCCTTTCCTCTTCATCTTCCTCACCACCAGAGTCATCCTACACACCACCATCCTATGCTGTCTGGCTACACTCTCCCCAGCCACTACTTTGCAGTCACTGATCTCTTTCAGGTTGAAACATCTGCCAAGATGTGATCAACTTGTGCGCTCCTGCCTCTTATATGTCGCCCTATGCTCCTCCCTTTTCTGGAAAAATGTGTTCACTACAGCCATTTCCATCCATTTTGAGAAGTCTACCACCATCTGTCCTTCTGCATTCCTGCCCTTCATACCAAACTTACCCATCACTTCTCGTCACCTCTGTTTCTGTTTCACCTCACCAACATGTCCGTTGAAGTCTGCCCCAATCACCACTCTCTCACCACAAGAGATGCCCTGAATCACCTCATCCATCTCCCTCCAGAATTTCTCCTTCTCTTCTAACTCACATCCTGTGGGGCATAACCACTGACAACAGCTTCAGACTCATCACCCTATCTGACACTCTCTCCACCTCTAGAACATTCCTAGCAAACTCCTCTTTCAGGATAACTCCAACTTCATTCCTCTTTCCATCCACACCATGATAAAACAGCTTGAACCCTGCTCCTAATCTATTAGCCTTGCTACCTTTCCACCTGGTCTCCTGAACACACAAGCTATCCACCTTTCTTCTCTCCATCATATCACCCAACTCTCTAGTTTTCCCTGACAAAGTCCCTACATCCAAAGTCCCTACTCTAAGTCCTACACTCCTGCCCTTCCTCTTTTCTCTTTGCCCACGAACACGCCTTCCTCCTCTCCTTCTTCGACCAACAGTAGTCCAATTTCCACTGGCACCCTGTAGGTCAACAGCATCAGTGGCGGTCGTTATTAACCCGAGCCGTGACCGATCTGGTATGGAAGTCATATTTGTGATTCGCATGTTTGATTTGGCTGATTTGTGCCCTTCCTGACACAACCCTCTGCATTTACCCAGACTTGGGACCGGCACATGAATACACTGGATTGTGCCCCCCTGTGGTTGCATTTGTTTTTCTGCAAAAGTACTTCTTATAATGTCAGTATATTTTGCTGCTAATAATTAAGTATGACTTTTGATTTCAGGATTTTACTTTCTTCTTGTCTATTACTTAAGTAAAAGATTTGAGTAATTCCTCATCCCACTCTCTTGAGTGGTATTGTCCTCTACAGCTGTCCCACTAGTCTTATGGGTCTGCACTGATTGTGCTGGCTTAAGGCTGACAGATAAATATTCAGTGTTTATTTTGACAGACATTTTCTATTTACTATTGTAGGAAACAAAAGACCATGAGCTGACTGGTACAGAGAAGGAGCACTCAAAAACTGAAGGTATAATGCACAACTACTCAACATATAAGTTATGCTTGGCTGCTGGTACCATCGTGTGGTGAAATGCAGGAACTGATAAGGTCTGAACCATTGTTTTCCTTTCTCTGTCATTAAGGTTCCCTAAAAGCAGAGGCTGACACCTGGAAGCAAGAGATTAATATTCTGAAAGCACAACTGATGGGGTACTCACCAGTGTGTGATTATGTGAAGAAAAGATTAGTTGTGTAAGCCACTAAAAATAATTTCTTATCCCAATAAATCAAATATTTGCAAATATGGTGCATATATAATGCTATATAACTAAATACTTATCTTCTTTTGTATTTTAGGAAATTATGTGCCAATGCCAAGAACAATAATCACCTCTGGTGAGAACAGGAAAGGATAATCTCAGTGAGCACATGACTCTACAGCTCCACAGTGCCAGTACCTAACATGTTCATGCTGTTCTAAGCATCTGGTTTTGATGATATCCTTCTTGTTGGTTTTGTTACTGATGTTACCACCTGGTTTCCTGCTCTCCAACATGCAAATGTCTCACATAACCGTGTTTGTCACTGGATTGTTATTTGTAATATTTAGAACATAGACTACAGCGTGGTACAATTTATCACATAGAATACAAAGAAATGTTTTATCTAATAAGTATATATGTTATTAATGTATTTACAACTTTTTATAAGCTAAGAAAAACAGGAAAAACTGCCTCTTTTGGAGCTTTATGGCATTCAAGAAAAATGTCTTCATGTTGCACCAGTTTACTGCATTTCAATGTGCTTTACATGTAATTCACAAGTGAATAACACGACAGGACAAATACAAACAATAAAAAAATACATATATATATTTCACATGAACAACAGTAATAACACACATCACCAGAACTGACAGATTTTTAAAAAAATAATTCGCTTTCTCTCAAATTATTTTAGAACCCTTAATGTACTGAACACATGCACCTACTTCACACAGCGATCTAAGCAGTGCACAATCATGGACTGAGAAACTTTGAGGGTCATTAAATGAAAAAGTCAAGACAGCACAGCCAGTTCCAAACATCCTTTGGAAAAATGAACTGAACTCAGTGACATGGTTTGAGCAGCCATAACGTGTTGTTCTGTCGCATAACTCAGTCTCTCACTGACTGAGGGCTGACTCACCAGATATTAAACGTTGCAGAACAACTCCTCTGTCTTTTTGTTTTGCTCTTTTTTTGTCCCTTTTCATCTGATGTCATTATAACATATCAACATGTGTGTAAACTGTAAAATTCCTTTATGTGGTACCAGGAAAGAGTGAGGATTTAAAAAAAAAAATTGTAGATATTTTAGAAACAATGGGTGTGGGATATCGAAAATACATAAACGGAAGAAGACTTCATGTTTCCCATGTGGGCGCTCATGCATACAGTAAAGAGGAAGTGAAGTAAAGTGCAGATGAAAAGTTTAAAGTTTTCAGGTTGGTTGACAACTATGTAATCATTATTGGAAAGCAGCTGGTGTATTTTACATAAGTATAGTTTTCATACTGAATGTTAATTCATTTTATACGATTTAATACTCTACATTTCAGAGACATTTTGCACTTTGCAGTGCAGTATATAAAGTGGTGTAACCTGACAACTTCTATGGCACTGATGAATCAACAATTGAAATGAAAGAAAACACATTATTATAGTAAAATTTGAAAGCACACCTGCTGCTTCTAAACAGAAATTACGTTTGTTCAAACTTGATGTTTTTGAAACAGCTTATGAAAAAAAAGTAGCCTAATGCAACTTTACCACTATAGGTACTGGCTGAAATATGGTAGTGGATAGTGGACCTAAGTACCTAGAGCCCCAGAATCTGGACCTTCTAATATATCTGGAAATAAAAGTTTTTGTTTGTTTGCAATCAAGTTTGACTGTGTTTGTTAGTGCAAATTGAATTTGACACCTGCCAATTCTGAGTGTGTGTCAGACGATAGTGAAATTGGATCTAAAACAGGAAAAGTCTGTGTAATGATTTGGAGACTTGACATCATACTGAGATATGGAGACCCAGAGTTCTCCCCAGAGGAAAATACCAGAGAACTGCATGTGTCGTTGGCAGCACTGAGCAAGTTTCCAAGCTTGAGCGAACATTCATAACGCACAATTAATCGATCAAGCAATTACAGGAAAAAAAACAGTCAGATATTTTCTACTTCTACTATATTTTTTGATCGTTGGTTTGGTTTACAGAATGAATATCGCGTCTGATCACTAACTTGTCGCAGCTTTCAGAGGCGGAGATCAGCATTGATCATTACATGTTGTGCGTTTCTGACTTGGATTCTCCGCGTCCGGATCGTGCAACTTGACCTGAGTCCACCGCTGCGTCTCAGTTCAAAGAGGGGGGAGGGCGCTCGCACCGCTGGGGGGTGGGTGGGGGGGGAGAGGAGGAGGAGAGAGGTGAGTGGACGCAGTTATGCCAACAAGCCGATTATGGAAGGCTACTGAGCCCTCTGTCAATTTGCGTCCGTCCTGCCGCGGTCGGACACGGGACGGGTGAGGCTGAAGTTTTTCTTTTTGAAGGGAGGTGACTGCAATCATCTCAGGAAAAGTGTTTTTGTGATGGACAAATAATTTTACAGTGTGAGAACTCGTGTGGAGAAAGACGCTGTTTCTATTATGTAATACTTTGGTACTCTGTGGTACTTTTTACAGAGCTCAGATTGACCTGCTGCTACTTGATGGTACTTTTAGCTGCTGTGTTGTCATCTGAAGATAGTTATTCTAAACTGTGGTAACTCTGCTCTTTTCTAAAGTTTGACTTCTCTGTTGTAAAGTTGACCATCTTGTCTTTAGGATATTTCACGTTCACAAAAGAGCTTAAGATCAGAAGTAGACGTCAAAAGAGAAATGGCATCTGCAGTAAATTGTATTAGTAAGTGAACTGTCCAGTCGGTCCACAACAGAGCCTTCTTTGCTTTCCTCAATTTGAAGTGTAAAGTGTGAAAATGACCAGCCTGTCCATGAGCACAGAGGACCAGAGAGGCATCAGCGAGAGCCCAGCTCCCAAACCAGAGATACCCAGATACCGCAGCTGGAACAGCCTCCGTTTCTCAAGATGGAGAAGTGGCTCCCAGAGGACAAGCCCTCCTGGTACCCCCTCCCCAAAGACAGACAAGAAGAGTGATGTGACCAAGACGCTCTTCTCCCTGGTCAAGACTCACAACGATGATTACACAGCCGACCCCGATGGCCTGCTGGACACCACCAGGGAGAGTGCAGAATGCTGGGATGAGTCCTCTCAGGAACAGTCCACGTATTTCCAGAAGCAGTTTGGCTCCATGCTGCAGCCTGGGGTCAACAAGTTCTCCCTGCGCATGTTTGGCAGTCATAAAGGTGTTGCTGCTGAACAGGCCAGGGTCAAGAGCTTTGGAGTGTGGATCATCCATCCCTACAGTGACTTCAGGTAATTATGAGGTTGGGTTTCAGAAATCCCTCTTATTTTTAGGGATGTTTGTGGGAAAAGTTTTGGCAGCATCATAATTATTATTATTATGTGCAACGAAACGATAAACATGCAGATTGGTTCATTTTATTTTTCCCAATACAACATTACCCACTTTGTAATTGATCCTTAATAAATTATCCTTTAAAACGTCCAGTTTTCAACCAACCAAACAGATTGTGTTAGAGTGCTCAGATCCGATTTTTCCAAGGACAGCCTGCAGTACAACAGCTGATGTCATGGTCTGTAGCACATGATAAGGCGATGAGGGGATGTGATTAGTGATACAGTATATAGGACAAGATCATCTGGATTAATGATACTACTCCCTTGTGAATCCCTTTCTCCCTTTTTATTAGGAGAAAAAACTGTGCTCATTGATTTCATTTAACAATTGGAGCTTTTCCTTTTAAAGACATCCACTAATTTCCAGCTTTAGACAGTTTTGTCTCACTTTTGGAGGATTTGTTGGATCATTCAGACTTTAGCTCAGAGCAACATCTTAGCAGCGATACCCAGGCCGTCTGTCTGTGTGGCCCACTAATAATAGCCACCATCAAATTTAAACATTTTTCAGACATCAGGGCTATGCCAGACAGAGAGGATAAACCTGTGTAGAGGGATTATTGCCCATAAGAATCCCTATAATTCCAATCTTGCTCTATTATGCAATGATACACAGACAGCTGAGGGGGGGATTACTGCTATCCTTAAACCTTATGGTTCAACTTCCCATTTAATATGAATGAGTTTGAACAGCACGTTTTTGGTGCTCAGCAATGTCTAGGGGCTAAGGTCAGGCCGCTAGTTCCCTTTTGCATTTTGAATCCAATTTAAACTTTAGTAAAATCACCATAAGTGTTAACCCTGGCATCTGATGTCTTATCAAACTACATAAATACTATAGCTGCCACTGCTGATCACTGTGTCACATGGTTTTCATTAGCAGTTGGAGTTTAGTGTAGTTGTGTCTCCATATAAATGCAACCATCAACATGCTCGACCCAAATTATCATCATCTTGTGGAACTTTAATGGCGTTTCACTCAAAACAATAAATGTCATGGGTGTGCTTGAGGAAAAGACAAGGGATCACTACATTCATCCTGTGAGGGTCATTAATCTGAAGGTCATTCAATAGCAGTGACATATTTAAGTCAGGACCGACAGATCACTAGTACGGTTAAAAAGGTAAACAACAGGAAAATAGCTGGTATTCATTCGTTTTACCAGCAAATATATATCCCATATATATTCAATATTGGAATTTGCTAGTTCTTAATTATAACCTTTTGCTATATATAAAAAAGTATAAGCCAAATGCAAGCAAATATATATTATCAGATTAAACATAAAATATCAAACCACAATCCTACCCTGTTCCACTCCGACTGTTATTTATAGCTTGTCTAAAAGGTTTCTGCTGATAATTCTGCTGCTCTCTCACACAGCACACATATATATGCACTCACTTCATATCAACAGCTATAATGCCATCCAGGGTCTTTGGTAGAGTTACTAGCAGCAAGCAAATGCTAATCTGTCGCAACATGAGAGGATATAATAAGTAGTCATGTAAACTAGTGTGCAGACAAAGAGGACATGGACATGACAGCTTGATGCAGGGATAAATGTGGATGGGACTGAGGAACTAATCAAATGGTTCTTGTTCTGCCAGTCTGACTGGCTAAAGAAGAGGGTTGTTTTCTCAGAGGGCCATATTGCGATCACTGAACTGTGACAGTAATCAAAAATAATCTGGTTCATATTCAATTACTTTGCCTCTCTAATGAAAGAGAGACTGAGAGCAAGCGAGACACACAAAGGGCTTGACCCTTGATGGAAACAATCTGTAAGGAAACCCAAACCGTATGTATACTCATGGCGTATAATGAGACACTGGAGACCTGCAGCTTCAACACTCTGGTATCGGCAGCATCCATCCAGGCATCACGATACAGACATCTCCAGTGGTAGCCACGTTTCCTTTTCTTTACTGTCTTCCTGATGATATATTGAGTCTAATGAGGCCATACATTTTTAATGAGAGGGATTGTTTTTGGGACAGGAGCAGTTATGAGAGTTAAGAGTAATTTTCTCCACGTCATAAACTCCTGCTGATTGGATGATGCTATTTGTAGTAAAAAAAGTTTCAGTAAAATTTTTTCCTACTGTTTAGTCTTATATTTTAGATTGATAATGCATGTCTGCTGTGGCTCTTTCTGTAATGGTCTTGTCATTCTACTGTGACACCATCATTAAGAAAAAAGTCACCTAGCTCTCCTTTCTCCTGGTAGCTTAAGATGCCTGAAGCTAGAAGTAATAGCAGATGCCAGAAAGTCTTCCCTTGGAAGAAATGACTTAAAAAATGCATGGCGCCCTTACATAACATTGCTTCTCTTTGCTGGGGAAGATCCATGTTTGTTGACGAGTCCATCAGGTCTGTCTCATTAATTTGCGTATTGAGATACTGAATTAAAAATGCAGGCAGAATCAGAATAATGAACAATGTTTATTAATTACATATATAAATGCAAAGGCATGATCATCTATCAACATACAGATCACTGTGTCAGGTGCAAATGGGATCCTTGGTAAAAAATATATTGTAAATGTCACAGTGATGAACATTATTGCAGAAAAACATATGCTCCTACACCTAAAATATAATTTGTTTAATGAACAAATATTGATTATGAGCCTCCTGTTAGTTTTAAACCCAGCCAACCTGATGTTATATCAGCAGGTAACCATTCATTTATTGCAATCCATTTCTGAAGCCTTTAGAGTTGTTACTGCAGGATGATTCTAGTTTTGTTTATATCACTTTCAGGACTTTTTTGAACAGGACCCTGATTATTGTATTTATAAGTCAGAAAAGGTTGCATTTCATGGGACTTCATCCTAAACAAGATTGTGGACACTGTATGTACAAAGGTGTCCCTGTATCAAGAGTGAAAAAAGGTTTTGGGCTTAGCTATAAGTAAGTAAATGAAATTAAAATGCTCATACTTTTATATTTGTGTGATCTGAACCTTCCACAATTCTGTTCTGTCAAGGTTTTACTGGGACATCGTGATGCTTCTGTTGATGATGAGTAATCTGGTCATTTTACCCTGGGGAATCACCTTCTTTGAGGACCAGAACACCATGCCCTGGATCACCTTTAACGTCCTGTCGGACACTCTCTTTCTTATGGACCTGGTTTTAAACTTTCGTACAGGCATCCTGGGAGAGGACAGCCACATCATCCTGGACCCCAAAGAGATCCGTGTGTATTACCTCCGCACCTGGTTCCTGGTGGACTTTATCTCCTCCATCCCTGTTGACTACATCTTTCTCATCGTTGACTTGGAGTCGCGGCACGAGTCATCTGATGTGTACCGTACTGCTCGTGCCCTCCGCATTGTGCGCTTCACTAAGATCCTCAGTCTGCTGCGACTTCTCCGACTGTCTCGCCTCATCCGCTACATTCACCAGTGGGAAGAGGTAATGGAAAGGGAGGAACACTAGGATGCTACACAAGTAGAAATAACACTCATATGTAACCTACAGACCAGTACAAATCAGAAATTCAACATTTTCCTTTTTAATGTTGCTTTTTTCCTCCATTTAACTTTCTCTGTGTCAGATTTTTCATATGACTTATGACTTGGCCAGTGCTGTGGTACGTATAGTCAACTTGATAGGCATGATGCTGCTGTTGTGTCACTGGGACGGCTGCCTGACCTTTATGGTGCCTATGCTGCAGGACTTTCCTCCAGACTGCTGGGTATCCAAAAATAATATGGTGGTGAGTATAGATCATCAAAATATAGCACTTTTTCTATGGCACATTTGCTGCAGCCTTGTCATCACTTCTCTCTTTCGCTCTGTCTTTCTCAGAACGCTACATGGCACATACAATACTCATACGCCCTGTTTATGGCCATGAGTCACATGTTGTGTATAGGATACGGTGCCCACCCTCCAGAGGGAATGAGTGACGTTTGGCTCACCATGGTCAGCATGGTCGTGGGGGCAACCTGCTACGCTATGTTTCTTGGTCATGCAACTAACCTGGTCCATTCTTTGGACGCATCACATCGGCAGTATCAAGAAAAGGTAACCATCCTTGCTGTGACTTGAAAGGTTTAACAAAATGAAACACTTTGCCCTACAGCTGCATTTGTTAGGTAAACAATATGACCCAGGAGTCTCACGTGGATGCTTACGTGATTCTGGCTTTGAGGTTTAATATCACAATCATGTTTTATACCATAAGCTTGCTTACTTGTGTGTCTTTATTCATGGAAAATGTGCCAAATGCCTAGAGAATATGTGTATTATCTAATGGATTTTGTGGCCTTACTGTGACCCTTTCCAGGGGATTTTCACAAGATAAAGCAGAGCAGATGATAGACAAATGGCGGCACCTTTGTTTCGGATCACTGTTTGCTAATGGACATTACAAATGAGTTTGTAATCCACTTAAAACTGATGAAAGCCTGAAAAACAAAACAGAATAAATGCTTAATTATTGTACTTAGGAATAATTCACCAAACACATGGCAAAAAATGTGACATCAGTCCTGCAGAATTTCAGTTGTCTCCTCATGAAGGTCAAATCACTGTGTGTTTTGTACCAATGTTTTCAGTATAAGCAAGTGGAGCAGTACATGTCGTTCCATAAACTGCCAGCAGACCTAAGACAGAGGATCCATGATTATTATGAGCAGCGATTCCAAGGCAAGATGTTCGATGAGGACAGCATCCTTGGAGAGCTCAGTGATCCGCTCAAGGAGGTTTGTAATTCATTGTAAATGTGTTTGGAATAGTTTCTTTTCTCTCTCTCACAGACGCATATTCAGACCTGGCTGATTAGTAAGGAAATTAATATGGACTTCCAACTTACAGTTATTTTCATTACCACTTAATCTGCTGGTCATTCTTTTAATTAATCTTTTCAGTTATTTGTTGAGCAGTAGTAGTCTATTGAGCAGCACAGTGGGTCGGTGGTTAGCACTGTTGCCTCACAGGAAGAAGGTTCCTGGTTCAAAACCCAGCAGAGGCCTTTCTGTGTGGAGTTTGCATGTTCTCCCTGTGCTTGCTTGGGTGTACTCCAGTTTCCTCCCACAGTCCAAAGACATGAATGTCAGGTTGATTGTTGACTCTAAATTGCCCATAGGAGTGTAAGTAAGAATTGGTGCTAAGAATTGTCTAAACTCAAAGATGTTAACTCAATGATAAATACAAATACATATTCACATCCAGAGTTAAGATAACAACAGAGCTCAGTGTCACTGTGACCCTTTCTGGATATGTTCTGTCTTTTCTTTCTCCGTGCCACACAGGAGATTGTCAGCTACAACTGTCGTGGGCTAGTGGCCAACATGCCTCTGTTTGCCAACACTGACCCTCATTTTGTGACAGTGATTCTCACCAAGCTGCGTTTTGAAGTCTTCCAACCTGGAGACTTGATTATACGAGAAGGGACCCTGGGTCGAAAAATGTACTTCATCCAGCACGGCACCATCACTGTCATCCCACGTGGCAGTAAAGAGATTAAGCTCAGCGATGGAGCATATTTTGGAGGTAAATAGTTTGCCACTGGGTTCAACCTTTCACACGGCTCCTCATCAAATCTGCAACAACCTGTTACTGTTTTTCATGCCATTGCATTTAATTATGTTGCTGGCATTCATTTTATATTTATGCACAGATGGAAGAGTGGTATCAGTCCTCTCATCTAACTCTAGGCAGAGGGAATATATCTGTTTTTATATCAAACTATTGCAGTATTTTAATGGTTACAATGACTGTCTCCATCCTTGGTGCAGAGATCTGCCTGCTAACGCAGGGACGGCGCACAGCTACTGTGAGAGCAGACACCTACTGTCGTCTTTACTCCCTGAGTGTGGACAGTTTCAACGAGGTCCTGGAGGAGCATCCTCTGATGAGAAGGGCGTTTGAGTCTGTGGCTGTGGACCGACTGGGCCGGGTTGCTCGCAGACCGAGCTATCAGCCTCCACCAGTAGAGTGACTTTCTAAGTACCAACAGATAGACACTCCTGTCAGGAATGTGTAGGTTGTTTGTGATTCTTCGACTGAACTTCACCACACAGCGACAATATCTTCTTTGTAAATTTTCCTGATGCTTTTGCCATTAGTTCTCAGTGTTGGACATCCTGATGGAGACCTTTAGTTTTAATTAATAACACATATCATTGCTCCATTTGGTTAAAATGTTGTACCTTCAGTTAATTTCTTTTTTTACTTGAACCTTAACAAGCTTTATGGTCATTTTGTGTAAGATATTCATGTTAGATCCACTTTATAAATTACAAACTTATATTTCTTAAAACGCATCCATGCTTTCTAAGGCTGATTCGTTATTCATCATGTCGGTAATACAGTGGAGCACCAGCTGGGCAACATGTCATCCAGGTTTATGTAGCTGTGATTCAAGTGGTTCCTCAGGTCTGTAGGTTGCATCGAATGAGGGTTTAATACCAGTGTTCAATGAGGATAAGCTGCTGTGATGTAATAACCCCAATTGTACAGAGACAGCTTGTGCTGTGTTATATATATCACTCTTTAAATTGCCACATTTCATGGTACTCACATCTAGAGTTGTTTATTTAATCATTATGATGGGATAAGCTGAATCAACCTTGGCATCTCTACAGTCTGGTAACCAGTATTATTAGTTGTGATTTTTTCCACTTGGGACTTAAGTTAATCCATTTCCTTTTAAAATGCACCTTAATCTGTTTTAGTTTCACTAACTAACTTTGTAAATATACATTACTTTTGTCTTTTTAAAAATGTATTTTTGAAAATGTACCTTAACTGTATTAAGTTTAGCATGAAAAAGAGTTGCTGATTTACAATGTACAATTTAAATATCTATTAGTCACTTTTTATTATTTTTACAAGAGGCAGAGAAAGGGTCTTTTGGTTATGAAATATAATCAATTTTTCTATTAATGTAAAGTGAGAACGGTATAATCCCATGAATCTGCTTAATTTTAACACAAATGCTGATATCCATTTTCATTATTAAACTTTTCTGATAAACCAACCTCAGTATTAATGTCATGTAAATTTAAATAGGTCTACATAACATAAAGTACAAAAGTACTGGAAGTTAAGGTTTCAAAGGAGTTATTCTGCAATAAATGTGAGTGATATAAATAATATTTTCACTGCTGCCATAATGTGTATAATCCTTAAATTTACCTTATAATTGTAGTTTTGCTGTTAGACTTGGTTGAGGTAGATCATAACTTACAAACACACAGACTGACTGACCTTCAGTAAAGACAGTCTGTTGTTATGAAATCTTTTTTTATTAAAAATGCAGTGCGACCGGCTTAAAATCATGTTGTGCAACCAAACCGTACTGATCCTCCTCAACGCTGCGGCGGTGTTGTCTCTGACTGTATCCGGCTGTGAGCTCGACCACTTCCGGTTTGTGTTTCATAAACTCGGGACGAAGACAAGGTAACTGCCAACTTGCATTAAATCATTCATCGTTTGAGTGTTTTTAGTGCAACGGGATATATTAAAGTAGTAATTTATACATCGGCGATGTGAGTTCTGCAGGCTGAGTCGTGAATCGGCTGCTTTTATTTTGACATTAGCTACAAGGTTAACCGCTTGCTAGCTGAGCTAAGCTAAGCTAGCAGCAGCTATGGGAGCATGGGGGTCAGTGTGTTCTCTTGTTATCACACATTAGTCGGGAATTATCTATAACTGATCGATTCCTTTACAAGTGTGCTGACTTTAGATATTACAGATGGACCTGACTGATCGTCACCAGACAAAACCCTCGCCAAGTTAGCCAGTTAGCTCTGACACAACAACACAGAAGTTAGACAAGACCTCTGTTATTGTGCTGTTAGTTACCTATTTGATGATGAAGATAAACGGGATTGCTGCTGAAACAACCAATCATCCCATTGCTTTTGATTTGATGCTCTTTTATGGGATCAAAATCTCATTCCAGCAGGATTCCTGTGTTGTTGTCAGTTTATATGATTCTTTAAATACATGTAATAATAAAGCAGCTGTCTAGTTGTGGTTGGTAGTAAGAAGGTACTGAGGTTCAATACTCGGTAGTGATCTGAGAAATATCTGTACAAATAATCCACACCTTGAAAACAACAAAGACATTTTTTCTCTGTAAACTTTAAAGAATAAAATAGATTTACGTATTATGTTTCTAAATTTCCCATAGAGTGAGTGTGAGTGTGTGCGGTTGTTTTTTTATGTGGACCTGTGATGGACTGGTCACCTGTCCAGGGTGTAGCCCTGCCTTTCACCCAAAGAGAGCTGGGATAGGCTCCAGCAGATCCTAATTATGAATAAGCGGGTATAGATGATGGATGGATGAATGGATACTTGTTATGTAAAACAAAACTCTGATTTCCTAACAGTGTTTGTTAAACTAAAGTAACCTAAGCAAACTTCATACCAGCATTTGACCATACGTTAGTGTCTCTCCTGCAGGAAGGATGCTGTCCCTGTCTCGAGCAGTAGTGAGCAGTGTGGCACGTGCTCCAGCTGCTGTCAGTCAAGGCGGTGTGACTGCTATCACCCGATTCAACAGCACAGCACAAGTACGTGGACCATGTTTTGTTAAAACTAGCATTGAACTAAAATTTAAGAGGTAACAATAGCATTAAGATTTTATGTGTTATTTTTCCAGAGTCCTCCTAAGAAAACAACATATGGGCCGCTGTCAGATGAGGACAGAATTTTCACAAACCTTTATGGCCGCCATGACTGGAGGTATCACCATTAGACTGATTTGACTTACAGAAAATAAAACAATGTACTGAGCTGTAGAAGTTAGAAAAACCCCAGTTATTCATGATTTTTAGCTGACAACAGTCAGTCCTTTCTAAAACAACAGAACACAGTCCTCACCAGGTCATTTGTGCTTCAGGCTAAACGGTGCATTGAAGCGTGGAGACTGGTACAAAACTAAGGAGATCCTATTGAAAGGAGTCGACTGGATTCTCAATGAGATCAAGATTTCTGGCCTACGTGGGAGAGGTGGAGCTGGTTTCCCTACTGGTATGAAATGGAGCTTCATGAACAAACCCAGCGATGGCAGGTCAGTGTGGAGTGTGTAGATGTGCCTGCACGTGCCCCTTTTTCTTTTCTTTTTTTTTTTTTTTGCATGATTGCCATGACATCATTTAGTTTACCTCAAAGTAGTTGCACTGTTTTCCCAAAATAGTTTAAAGTACTTTGAATGGTTGTTTTTAAAAAAGAAAAAAACAAAAATTTAATCTACCCTATTTAACCCAGGTCTAATTTCTTAATTTAGACCAAAGTATCTAGTGGTGAATGCAGATGAGGGAGAGCCAGGCACCTGTAAGGACAGAGAGATCATGAGGCATGACCCACACAAGCTGGTGGAGGGCTGCCTGGTTGCTGGGAGGGCCATGGGGGCGTGTGCTGCTTATATCTATATCAGAGGAGAGTTCTACAACGAGTCATCCAACCTGCAGGTGAACAGCCCAGAGCCTATGATAGTACATTTTTATGTACAACGCAATGTATGATTGTCCAAGACTGGAATTCATACTGTTAAATCATAGTTTTAATATCTTTTCCTAGGTGGCTATCAATGAGGCCTATGCTGCTGGACTGATTGGAAGGAATGCCTGTGGCTCTGGTTATGACTTTGATGTGTTTGTGATGCGTGGTGCTGGAGCGTACATCTGTGGAGAGGAGACAGCTCTTATTGAGTCTCTGGAGGGAAAGCAGGGGAAGCCCCGTCTGAAGCCCCCATTTCCTGCTGATGTGGGTTAGTACCAGTGCACAGAGGGGGTTGGAGAAATATTGAGCTTATTGGTGCATAGTTTTTTTTATCTGACAGAAATCATGATCTGACCCACAGTGGTCTAATGCTGGACATGTGTTACTCTTTCGAAATAAAAGCAGTTCTCAAATGTTTGCATCCTTTCTGCTGCTGTCTTTAAGGTGTGTTCGGTTGCCCGACAACTGTTGCCAATGTGGAGACAGTATCCGTAGCGCCCACCATCTGCCGCAGGGGAGGATCCTGGTTTCTGAGCTTTGGCAGAGAGAGAAACTCTGGCACAAAGCTCTTCAACATCTCTGGCCATGTTAACCACCCCTGTACTGTAGAGGAAGAAATGTCTGTCCCTTTGAAAGACCTTATTGAAAGGCACGCAGGTACATATGGCTACAGTGTTGCACTGACTGTACTTGACTCATTATTTGAGTCAACTGAGAGCTGTAGTGAGATGTTTGTGATGTTTTTAGAGGTTTGGGATTTTTTTTTAAAAATAATTTTTCTATTGAAGTTTTTTTTTTCTTTGGGAATTAGTAAAACCCACTCCTGTAACTGGTGAAAAGAGACAACCTACATCCATCATTTGCTTATCTGCATCTTTTCTCTGCACCAAGAAGGTCATGGACTGAAAAGATTAAGATAGCTTAACCTAAGCTTTTTCTTTTTTTTACTTAATTGAATCGAACATCTGTCTTGTAGGTGGAGTTCGTGGTGGGTGGGATAACCTGCTGGCTGTAATCCCCGGTGGCTCCTCAACACCACTCATTCCCAAGAAAGTATGCGAAGAGGTGCTGATGGACTTTGACGCCCTCATCCAGGCTCAGAGTGGCCTGGGCACTGCTGCTCTTATTGTTATGGACAAATCTGTGAGTTGGCTATGTCTGCAACATAGTTCACTGTGCATAAAGAATGCAGCTCTTACAATAGTGGATGCATTGTTGTTGTTGTAGACTGACGTTATCAAAGCCATTGCCCGCCTGATGGAGTTCTACAAACATGAGAGCTGTGGGCAGTGCACACCCTGCAGAGAAGGTAAATACAAACTGTACACACTGGGTCACAGTCAGGATTTTTCTGTCCCTGGTTATACCTTCAACAAGCTTCTTTTAGATGAGGACTTTTTCCCTTTTGTTTGTTTTCTTTAGGAGTGGACTGGATGAACAAGATGATGTGGCGTTTTGTACGTGGTGATGCACGGTCAGCGGAGATCGACATGATTTGGGAGCTTAGCAAGCAAATTGAGGGGCACACTATCTGTGCCCTGGGTGACGGTGCGGCATGGCCTGTGCAGGTAAACATATTTATTGTTATAATGCATTTGCATACTACCTGGGCTATTGAAAGTATTATTGGGAAACTCTGAAACAATTGTCTGAGATACACCTTGTTTATGATTCCCATCTTGATATAAAGACCAAGATCCAAAATATGAATAAACACCTGAAAAAGAAAAGAAGACGGTTGTCAGTTTTTAATCTTTATGTGTACCAGTTTTTCTACAGTAATTGTTTTTACTACAAACTCTGCTGTTTTTTCTGGCTTTGATCCAGATAAGATAACTCACTTCTTTCCTCTGTGTTCTCAGGGATTGATCAGGCACTTCAGACCTGTAATGGAAAGCCGAATTGCTGAATACCAGCAGCAGGCCATGGCATAAATGGCTCCTTGAACTTGTCCTTCTTCCTCATACACGCTTAACCCTGTGCTTGTCATTCACAAATTATTTAAAGAAAAAAATGTACCGTCTTATTCACCATTTGTTTAATGAAACTGAACCTACCATTAAAGTTCTATGAATCTTAAATTAGCATCAGTCTTTTGATATCACTTTTTAAGACTTTTTTTGTTGTCATTTGTTTTATATGTAGAAAGGAAGACATCTGTCATACTCTTATTTGCAAAATATGGTGTTTTTACTGACGCAGTTCATATTTTTATTTTGTGAGTCCATATAGTTACAAAATCCTATAAAGTTCGGTTTCACCTAAACCTGCACTGTAAGTTCTGTCCCTGCAGCATAGTTAGGTTGATCACAGTATAATGAATGGTACCTTCCAAACAAAATTAATCTCGCGAGAACGCGGTGGTCTGCAGCTTTTCCCCTATCACGTGACAAAGGCGGTCGATTCACCGCGGATTCGTTTCGGTGGACGCTTCAAATGGTAAGAAACGGGTCCGTTTTTGTGAATCTTTACATACACACCTCCAAATTCACTGGTATTCCCCTCACACGTGCACTTTCGGCACGACCAAAAAATGCGCACAAGGCAAAAGAATATATAAATATGTGCGTCCACCCGCCTGGTTTTAGTTGTAACGTTAGCTCTGCATGTCGACCACTGTTCGTTTTCTCCCATCCTTCTGGCATTTTAGCTCAGGCCTGACGATAGCCGCTGTGTTTTTATTTCATAGTTCCTCTGGCCGAAGTTTATATAGACCGCCACTTTTTCGGTTGTGTGTTTATTTCAACTTTGCTTTTAATTGGCCCAGTCTCCAATCTTTAATTAATTAACCTTAGCCGAAGAGCCAGATTCTTTGTACGCGGTTGATTAAACGCCGGGGTGTTATTTATCACCGCAGTCATCCCCTGTGGTCTGCTTAGCTTCATCCGCATAACGTGTGGTTTATGTTCAATGTGTATACAGCAGCAGTGTGTTTCTATGTGTACAGCTCTATGTGAAATCAGCATGGAGATGTTGAAGATAGAGCAAGTCATTGTCGGGAGTGAGATGAAGTCCACCTCAGCGGAGATCAAATCCGAGCCCGTGGTCCGCCCACTGCAGTCCTGTAAGCTTACATTTACATACACAGTTCATACATGCATTTATTTCTTCCTGCTAGTCTCGTTTCACAACAACCACAGTAGATCGGTTGTGATGCTCTGCTGTTACACGTGTACAGTCCTGCTATCTAGCTTTAAGCAATCATTAATCTAATTGTAATTTTCTTGGCATGCAGATCAGCATGAGAGCTTGCAGTGTTTTCAGTGCTTCATCACCTTCTGTAACTCTAAAGCCAAGGAAAGACACATAAGGAAGAGTCATCGGGACCAGTACAAACAGCAGCTGCAGCAGGTAGGGAAGACTAGACTAAAAAAAATAAATAAATAACATTGTTGTGTCGCATATCCAGAAAACTTGCTAGTAATAAATGTGCAGTGGAATTATTATGGCTGTAGACTAAGGTCATTTTTAGTAATTTCTAAATTGTTGTAGAAATTATAAAATAGTAAAAATGCTAATTCAAAATGCAAAATTAATTTAAAATTCAGTTGTCCAAAACCCAAATATGTTAAGATGAGCAACTCTTCAGGTTTGGTCATTAAGATTTTTTTTTTTTTTTTCAGATTTTCTTTCTGGAGAATATAGTCAAGTTAAAAGCTCATTGTTTTTACCCGCTTTTCTGATCATTTTACAGAATAATACAGTGTTTACTTGCTACACGTGCGATAAGTGCTTCTCATCCTCCGAGGACCTTAGCCAGCACCAGGCCACCCACAGCAGAGAAGAGAAGGCCTTCCTCTGCTCTTATTGCAGGAAAAGCTTCTTTACCTTTACTGAGGTAAGGGCACAGCAAACTATTTGTAAGCCTGTTTTTTGCATGTACAGTATAGTTTGTGCTGAAAGTGGCAAACTAAATTTTTTTTTGATGCGTGTACAATGTCTTGTAGCTGAACAAACACAGACGACATGAGTGCATAGAACGACGATGTCCCTGCAGGGACTGTGGCGCCTTATTCCCTAGTCCTTCACGACTTCGCAGCCATCGCATCGCAGTGCACCCCCAGGGCCCAGTAGTGGCTGATGATGTCAACACTTACCAATGCTGCAAGTGTGGGCGTGGTTTCCAGACAGAGGAAGACCTATTGCAACACCAGGAAAGATTTGCTGCTGATCAAAATTGTGACATGAAACCACAAGGCAAAAAGCGTGGCCGCAAACCCAAGTACACAGCTCAGGGAGGGATGGTTGATAGCAAGAGGATCAAACAGGAAGAGGAAGCAGGGGGATATGATGACTCTCCAGCAGAGGGATACCCTTCCAACAAGCTGCAACCACAGCTTGAGATCCCGTGTCCCGAAGCAGAATGTGACCTTGTATTCCCATCTGTTGCAGCCTTGCGGGCACACAAGAAGGAAAAACATGGACCTCCTCCTCGAAAGACTCATGCATGCACAGAGTGTGAAGAGAGATTCGCCCGGCCTGAGCAGCTCGAAGCACACATGGCCAGGGCTCACTGCTCTGCATACACTTGCCTGACCTGTGGAAAGAGCTTTGCACAGGAGAGTGCCCTAAAGGTTCACCAGTACACCCACACTGCAGTGGAGGAGGTAGCAGAAAAAAGATAATATATAGGGAAAAGACTGCAACTTAATCTTACATCATTCAGTTAAATGATTGTATTTGTTACCATATTCTGCTTACTGTACAAAGACTTTTATGAAAAAATTATAGAATTAGGATTATAGAAGCAAGTTTATGCAACACAGCTGAAGTATGGAGGTTATTTTTAGAATGCCTTTTTTCCTTGCTTTTAGAAAGACACCCTACCTTTTGTGAATAACACTTTGTGCCCATCTGTATATAATTATTTACTATATGTCCACTATAAACTCATGTCACAGTGGCATTTTTGCTGTTCACATTACCTCTAATTGTAGCTGAAATGTTTTATTTTAATTTTAGAGTAACTGGCTAATTCTGCCTCAAAGGTCTATTTGCATATAACTGTACTATTTTATCTTCAGGAAAACTCATAAAAGTGACAAAGAGAGAGTGTGAGTTCTAAGCATTAAATCCAAATAGGATTCTGTATTATGAGACTTCAGTAATGTAATATTGCATTCCTATGTTTCTCTTTCCAGAAGTAAATAACTGTGGCATTAACCAGTGTGCCTTTTGATAGTCTTTTTGATTTTGTGTGTGTGAGAGGGGGGAATTAGAGGCACATTTTGTCTGCTAAGTTATGCTAGAGGCTTTGTCTGCTAAGGTAGAAAAGTGCTAAATGAAAATACGCTAAAATTAATTTGCCTTTTATCACTCCAGCATGTGACGGTAGAGTCTTGAGAAAACAGTAATTGTGGATGTACTAAAAAAAATCTGTTTACTGTCACTCCTTGTTGAAATAATTTGTAATTTTAATAATAATTTTTAACATTACAAGTCAATAGTAGTATTCTGCTACTAATGAACCGAGTTATCAAGTTGAATGTTATTTTTTATTGTATTATATCTTTTCAAATGTAAAAACTGGTATCTCAAATGGCTTTCTTACCCACAGATTCTTCTTTAGAAGGATGTTTTTATCCTTCAAAGACTAGTATAGTGAGTAGAATGAATTAAGTCTAATAAGTTTTTTAAACTGCTAACACTGAAAGACTGTATATTAGCATAGTATAAGCCTCAGACTACTTTATGGATCCACAAGGAAAATTGCTGGTTCATAATGACTTGATAATAATGTAAACAGATGATTGTGTGCAACATTTACTTGAGTGCTGTACATTTTTGAGCTAACACTTCCTAGAGAATTTCCAATTTACACCACCATATGCTTACGTTTCTGAGTGAAACATTGTATATTTTACTGCACTACATTTATTTCAGCTGCTTATTTTTCATATTGAGGTTTACATGCAAAAGTCAACAGTCCATAATGTATGATGATCTCACAGCAATTAAATGAGCTCTAATCCAACAGAATATTAATCCAACACTGTCAGGGTGAAAAGTCATTTGCTACATGTTAATTTACTGTTTTCTGTCATTTTATATGCCACAATAAATCAACTGTTAAAATAATTGTCAGACAATGTTGAAAACTAGACCAAAATACATTTCCTTTGCTGCTGCTGGGTCATGGATTATTTGTGCCTTGTGGGTATGGTTACTAAGGTATAAACATCAATAAATGATCAATAATAACTTAAAGTAAAATATTTCCTACTGCAAAATAATATAAATACCATCATTGTCTAAATATTCGAATAAAGAAACGAACAAATCCCTAGAGATGCCTTAAACAGCAGCTTTCCACAAGCGAAGTCGCCTGTTGTGTCGAAGCAGGGGGTGTCTTCGGCCAGCGAAGCTCGTTTTCCCATGATGCACCGGTGGTTCCTTCCTATCTCGCGCCTTTGCCCGGAGCGGTCCATCTTGCTTCTCGTCGCCGCGGTGTCCTCCGTGTTGTTCGAGTAAATAATGGCGGCATCGGGAGGCGGACTACCATCTCCCGCTACTGTCGTGGGTTTCAGCACACAAGCGCCGGCCCGGGCTCGCTTTCCCGGCCGGCCGTGCTCAGCTCGCAGTAGGCTTAGGTCGGAGAAACGTACCAGACGCGGAAGGTTGGGGTCTGAAGACGGGGAGCTGGCTGCCGGAGGGCCGAGGCCCGTAAACATCGGCCTTGCGTTGAGCGAGGATCCGGCCCTGCTGCGTCTGCTCGGTGTGACGGAGAAGCACAGGCGGCAGAAAGATGCGGGCTTCGACTCCAGCGACAGTGAGGAGGTGAATAAGCTAACTATAGCATGTCAGCTAGATGGAGAACAGTACACTCAATGGGACGTACAAACTCAGTTCGTTTAAAAGAAGACGACATTTAAAACAAATGCTTTGCTACTTGCTGAAAGTATTTAAGCTAACGTGGCGCTAGTTAGCGGTAACTTAGCATGCAGACACTAACTTCATCGTAAATAGGCATTTTAACTATAACCACCTGCATGCAGGCTAACATTTTGGTTCTAGATAAAGCTGGTGGGTGAACCTTTACCTGCTTCTGCAGATATTACTAAATAATTGTATGTTTTCAAACATCCACACATGCACAGAGATCAGTATTTGTCCAGCTGAGGTCCTTTGCTTTGAAAGGACATTAGGCGGAAACTTTGGCGGCATGATAACAACCATGGGTACGTTTTGTTGTGGTGACCAGAACATGTCTTTGTTTATTTATCCCCACATTGAGTTGAAGTTCCCACTCTGTGCTGACACCCACAGGCTGCTAAGTAAGACGTAGCTGATGATAATATTGCTGTCAGCTGAATCCTCGGTGTTTGATGTGGGATGCAACGGGAATCGTTGAAAAATTGGAATTGAAATAGAAAAATTGGATTCATACAGTCAAACAGAGCAGGCTTCTCTGTTAAAGGTCTGCATGCAGCGGCAGAAGCTCTGCGAACAGTCATGTTGGTGACATATTAAAGACACAAATGATAAGTTATTGCAAAGTGTCAAGCATGATAAATTGACAAGCTTGATTTCAGTAGAAGGTCTTCACAATGTTGGAGTGATGTAGCTTTAGGCGGCAGTCATACTACCCAGAAACATTTTTTTGTTTACTTTCAGGTTAATATTCAACATTGACAGAAGCGTAGAAATATCTTGCATACCTTATTGTAAATTGTTTATGTACAGTACCAAAGTTTAGATTGGAACTTTTGGGCTGCATCTAACTATTGTTTTTCTTATCTACAAATCTTTTAATCTTTCTCTTAAATAGGAGGAAAATTTGAAAAGCGTCCAACACAAATTGTCAGAGATATCCAAAAAGCCTTTTCCCCAGTGAACAGTCCAAAAACCAAAAGATATTCAGTTTACAACCATATAAGACAAAGGAAATCAACAAATGTTCACATTTGAGAAACTGGAACTGGCAAGCTTTTGTTGTTGTTCCCCATGAATGACAAGTTTGTCAGGTCGCAAAATTGTAGTAAATTGTAGTAATTGTTCTAAACATATGTACGTACTTATATGTATATACTGTATCATAATATTCCTCTTTTAAGTTGTTTCCTTTTAGAGCCAGCCAGGGAGAAGGATAATGATATAATACCAAATTGGATCTAGTCATATTATTGATTGTCCAGAGCAGGGATTTTAGTGTGTGACATCAGTTGGACTTCACTGATCCTTTTAACATGGACTGTAATAGAGTCACATGGCTAATACTAATGCTTGTGGGCACTGCTCATCTGGAGTGCTACATGTCTCTTAGTTAGTGCCACACACTCACTCTTGAAGCGCTGTAACATAAATATCATCTTTGATAAATCTACAAAGTTGTGTTTTGTGATCACGGTAGATGTGAGTAATTGGAAATCAAGTCTAAGTGTTTTTTATTTGCTGTAGTACACTGTCGTTATGTCAGATTCTTAGAGCTAAACTGATGTCTTGATTTGAACATGCAGAAGATTGATTGTATTTCACGGGTTCTTTTTAAACTTTTGTGCCATTAAGAGTCTTAAGTATGTTTTCAGCAATTCTTTATTCTGAAGTGCTACATTGCTATTAGACTGCAGATTATCATGTCTTGTTAAAATTATTGTATCTTACTAAATATTACTCATGCAGAGAGATGATACACAGGTAGATAATCTGCTGAGATATTTTGCATAGTTGAGTCATAGACTGAAAACAGAATCTGTTTCCTATGATGCGTCGGCACAGTACTGATGCAACACTGGAGTAACTGTGTATGGATGCTGAGCCATAGTATATGTAGGGCTGATAATCAAATGATGACCCTAGAAGTAGGTAAATTATTTTTTGAATTATTTATTTAAAATGCAAAAAAAAAAGTTTAACTTTGGTTATACCTGTAGTTTTGGGTGCAATTTAAGGTTAGCTGCACAAACCTTAGTTGTGCTTCAGCAAGTTATCAACATGTCTTTATTTAAAGGGACATACGTAACAGGTAATTGCTTTATTATCTTCATTAGTGGTTTCACAAACTGAATTATGGAAATGCTGGATATTTAAAATCCATCAATCCGTTCTCTATACTGCTTAGTCAGTGATGTGGGGGGACTGGATCCAATCCCAGCTGACATTGGACAAGAGGCGGGGTTCACCCTGGACAGATTGCCATTCTATCACAGGGATATTTAAAATTTGTTCTGTATTAGAAATTACATCTCTAATTATTATAGGAATGAATTGTCTCACTGCTTTGACATTTTCTTCTCTTAATTGAATGTTTTTTGTTTTGTTTTTTTTCACCAGGAGAAAGATTTCACTGGATTTGGGACCAAAGCAGTTTGTCCACAGAAAACCTCTGGCACTGTCCCTCAGTCGTCAACACTTAGCCAAAGGAAGTCTCCTCAAATTCTGGACCATCCTCCAGCAGCAAAGCATCTAATTGGAAAAATTATATCAAAGTCGCCCAAACCAGCTTTGATTGGCAAAATTGTACCAAGGGTTCTTAAAGAAGGCCAGGGGGGCAAAAAGGGCACAGCAGAAGTCAAGCAGGAAGCTCCCAGTGATGAAGACAAACAGGTCACAGACAGACAGAGCACTATGAGAGCAGCTGACCTCATTGGTAAAGTCACAGAAGCAGCAGACTTAGGCAGCATGCAAAACCAAACAGCCACTACCTCAGCTGGTGGCACCAGGCAAGATAAGGTGTTGAGTGCTCTGGCAGCAGTGAAAGGCACAGAAAAAGCTTCCAAGGTCAAAGCAGGCAGCGAGGTATCAGGAGACTCAGACACAGACCAATGCCAGCCACAGAGGTCTTTGAAACAAATGGGGGGAGTTCGAATTGCACACTCCAGACGCACATCTCGAGCAGTGACTTTGTCATTTATATCCATTCACAAACGGCAGAGAAAGAGACTTGCTAAAGGTATGGGTGCCTCTCCTGAGGCTGGAGCTGAGGCAGGTGCTCAAAGTGGAGAAGAGGCAGCAATGCCTCTTGAACGTAAAGCCACAGATTCCCCTGAGAAACGACCATACAGAAGACATCAACGTAAGTCCTTGTATGGGCACAGGCGAAAGCCATCAAAAAACACACATCCAAAAGCCGGTCGCATTCGCACTAAGCGTGTTTATTACACATATGTACCGGAACCCATTCCAGCCACACTGACACAGGATGGGAACAAGCAGCAACTGCAAGGTCAGAATATCACTCTGGCAGGTGACGTAATCAACCAGAGCTCCGAAAATTCCTCCACCCCTGTAACGAGCGGACGGTCCTCCCGTGTCATTAAAACTCCAAAGAGGTTCCTGGGTGAAGACATGATTCCCTTTCCGAAGGGTTCTCTGTCAACATGGCTGAAGAGTCAACAGAGAGAGGACGGGAAACCTAGCACATCACTTAATGAGTCAGATTATGACGGAAACTCTTTACAGTTAGACAATGACTCTGTATCTGCTTTCGACAGCCCATCTGCTGAGACAAAGTTTTCACAAAACCCCAGTTCAGGCACGAGCCACCTTGAAATATACAAGAACCTGAAGAAGCTGACCTTGAATCTGGCAGAGAAAACGAAAGGCCAGTCCGAATCTCAGGTGGATACACATCAAGCTGATCGTTTGGCCTCTCACGGAAGGAAGAGGCGGAGGTCGAAGCTCATGATGGAGGAGCTGGATTCTCCTGGTGTCGTGAGGAAGCTAGCTGTTGTGGTGGGCACTGATGCAGAGGCACCATCTCACATGCCGACTGAAGATATTGGCAACAATAGTAAGGACTGTGATTTATACCTGTTCTTAATGGAAATACAGTTGACCACTTCACTGAGAAGAAAGGGGATTTTTGAGTCAGCAGAGCCTTTTATTATTATATTTTAATTTATGCAGTTTAGATGACATTAGAAAAAAAGACAAGCGAGTAGAAAGACTGGAATAACTTAATAACACAATGGTTACCCAGGTCCCAGGCGTGGGATAAAAATTGTATTTCCAGATGTGTCACCAAAGATCGTTGGACAAATTTGAATAAAGTCTGACAAACTGTATATCAAATGAAAGCTTAACGTCTCACAATTCAAATGGTATAAAGAAATTTAGGATTGAATTATCACAGCAACTACAATTCTTAATGTCTAACGAGTGAAAATAATGGAAAAACGGTACCGCTCCTACCTTTTCTGACGTGTTACTTTGACGTGTTACTTTGTAACATCAAGTATTGCATGTAATTTTGTTCGTTAGAATCCAGGGAACAACAGTGCATCCATGTTTCAGTCCAAAAGACGTATTATACCTGAGTAAATTCATAAAACCATCGTCGTCCTCGTGAAAAGCTTTAATCCGGTTCGTTTTACGGTTGATTTTGCTGTGTATTCAATAAAGATTGACATAGGAAATTTCCATGAGTCACATGAGACCAGAATCAATTGCGTTTTACAACGTAAATAAGCCTAAAACCAATAGAAATCACCCCTCAGAGCAAATCCCACCCGTGGGGTAGATCAACTTCTAATAACAGTAGAACCAGCCAGTCACATTGTTTGGCAATGATGACTGACGTATCTTGTAGTCAATAAAAAGCCCTTTCCAGCAATGTATCACACTGTAGGTTCGGTATATACCGGTCGACCTCTACCCACCGCTACTGTAAGTTTCCTTGACCACGGTGGTCACACAGTGGGCTCATCTACGAGGGCGAGGGGAGTCATATTTCATATTTTACAGCGTGAAATAGTAAACTGGAAAGCTTTTCCTTCAAACGACACCAAGGTCATCAATAATAACCCTTAAAATGTGAAGACAACAGCTAGTTTACTTTTGGTGTGTGTTGTTCGGCCGTCTGCAGAAAAAGGGGCGGGGTGAATAATAGGTTGTGAAACCCATGACACTTGTTGTTTCCCAGTTTAGGTCCTAGGAGTGTTGTCAGGCATTTGCTTGTACATAATCTAACCAGAGTTTCTTTGTTCATGTTGCGCAGATGAAGCAGGAAGTGTGACTGGGGACAGTCAGGAGACTTTAGAAGTCAGCGGGCCCAGCCACCGAATAGGGCTCAGTGGAGCCAATAAGAGGATGCTCCATCTGCTGAAGAAAGCCAAAGTCCAGCTCATCAAGATTGACCAGCAGAAGCAGCTCAAGTTGTCACAGGTAGGAAGTAACTTTACTTTTTACTTAGAGGGGTATGGTAACATGTTATTGAAACTGTTACTTTAAAACCTTGTTTATCTTTCCTTTCTGGACCAATAGCTGGGCTCCAGAGATTCAGTCCCAGTAAGTGGAAGGAGGAGGCGAAGAGTTGGGGTCTCATCCAAAGAAATTAGTCCCCAGGTAATACTATAGAGTTGAACAGTATGTCTTTATGTTACTGTCTGAATTTGAATAAATACAATGCTGTATTCACATTACAGCTGAAGGGACTCTGTGTTGTGTTGTCTTTAAGGGTTGTTATTAATGGATTTGTTTTTACCTTTTTAAACCTTAAAATGGGCAATGTATCTTACTGTCATTATAGTGACAGTCTAGATTTCTTATGGAGAATTCGTCTATGTTCAAATATTTCCACAGTATTTTTGTGTGTGTGTACAGGAGCAACCAGTGGGCGGTCCAAGGATCAAACATGTGTGTCGGGCTGCAGCAGTGGCCTTGGGACAGCCCCGTGCCATGGTGCCAGATGATATTCCTAGACTCAGCGCCCTGCCACTTCATGAGAGAGAGGGCCTCACTTTTACTCCAGCAGCAGAAGGTACAGCACAACTGTTGTTTTTAAACAGAGTGGAGAAATAAACTTCCTGCTGATGTTGTTCACAGTGTTAAAATTTGTGTGCACTTTTCCAAGCCGTTGCAGGAATTTCCCAACTTTGTAAATATTCCACATACAATTAATACAACATGCACTGTCATCGTCATGTGTGCTCTTTTTACTTTGGATTGAAAGAATAAGCTTGAAAAAACACAGGTAGGATGACAGAGCATTCAGAATTTAAAATGACCCGAAGTAAAGAAATTAAATCTTCTAACAGATGTGCTTAATGAAATGTCCACAAACCAAATGCAACACAAAGGAAGGACCTCAACCAATGGCGGCTTAAGGCATTAATTCAGCTTCCTCAAATATTTCTAAAAGGTTTTAAAGATTCCTAGTCACAGTGGTGAAAAGATTTCAGTGTAAAGAAAATATCAGCCAGTATGTCACTATCGGGTTTCAAATGCTGGTCTCAGTCTCAGGTGTTGTGTATCAGTCCGATTATGTTTAACAATAAAGTATTCTTGGCTGCATTATACCTGATTTCTCAAGATGCTGTAATACTTTGGGCCATGTTATTGCATTTTGTGTGGTATTAAACAAGTTCTGAAGTTTACATACACACAATATATTGGAAGGTGTGTAGCATCTTCTTTTGCCAATGTGTAATTGAAGTTAATATGGCCCCACATTATTCACAGATTAATTGTAAAACAATAGATCAACTTGATGCATTTTTTTTAACCAGGGTTTTATGCAGGTTAAACTGTCATTCAGTTTAAATTCTACAAAATGCTTCAGTAGCATTGGTAAGACAATCTTTTTTTTTTCTTTTTTTTTTTATTTTGGTCATGTTTGTTTGGCCAAGCTGCTATGCTAACAAATTACATTGAAAACATTCAGTAACGTAATCAAACTGGCATATATTGAATTTCTACATTTATAAACATACATAAAGCATCTCTTTTCTAGAGATTATAGCTTTAGGCAAATTTAAACTGCTGAGCAAAGATCTGCTTTGTTAGCTCAATGTAGTTGTAACTAAAATATTTGCCAGCAAAAATATCTTTTGTCATACACAGATTAGCCAGCGCTGTTGGAAAGCTATACCCAACACTGGTCGAGTGAGCGTCACTCAGTATGAGGTGAGGAAGTGCTGTTTGACAAATAGACTCACTGCCCTGAATTTTGTCCCCTAATAAACATATCTAGTGCCGTTGGAAAAAAAAAAATCCTTACATATGGTTTATCCAGCTACATAATTAATTTAAAATTGCTACAGTCGTCACATCTGAGCCTTTTTTTTTTTTTTTTAAAAATACCTTTGTGGAGTTGCTTTCTGCCATCTGGCATTACAAGATAACCACTGGGGGTTGCAAGAGGTCCTGAAAGTGATTTCAGATCTGCTTGTAGATGTTTTTCAATCCAGAAAAGGTGAGGTAGGGGAATTTCAACCAGCAATGGATTTTGTCACCCGATGCCCAGTCCTTCTAGCCTAGAGTCCAGCAATCTAGGCAGCCATTAGTTACCCATGGCTGTAAAAAAAAAAACAAGAATACTTGTTGGACGAAATACGAGTAAATGAGTATATGAGCACCTCCAATCACAGCAGTTAGACCTGTAGTGTCTGCTGCAAACTGAGTTTCTGGCATCCATAAATGTCGCCCCCACATAATTATACGTAATGATGTTTGAAATGTCTGCTGTGGGTCTTTTGCCCAAACTCTTTGTTACTCGCTTGCAGATGTGGCAGATGATGACGATGACATCTCTGATCAGGGCAGGGCTCAGTGGGTAGTCTCTCAGGAGAACATCCAACGCAGGAGGGGGAGGGGGAAGGGCCACAGGTTCAGAAAGAGGAAGATACTGAGTCGGTATGCACCCGGGGGAGTCCGTTCCCGGCGCTGTGGGCGCTGCAAAGGCTGTTTGATAGAAGAGGACTGCGCAAAGTGTGTCAACTGCCTCGATAAACCCAAGTTTGGAGGGCCCAACACCAAGCGACAGTGTTGCATGTAAGCCAGCCCAATCACAAATTCATTTGTTCTTATAGACATGGGCTGGTGCTTCCAGTACTTATGTGTCATTTGTTTCATATTTAGCATATAAGCAATCTTCTCATCTGATGCTTGGCAAGAAACCTGAAATGCATATTTCAGAAAATGTCATCATGACTTATTCTACTGCCGAAAAATAAGTTTACAGTGCACGCTTACAGTTAAACACATTTATAGATGGTTACACATGCACTTTACCTTGGACATAAAATTAAATTTGATTCGTTTCTTGATCTCCAGATATAAGAAGTGTGAGCGGATTGAGAAAGCAAAGGTTGAGCGCTTCTTCAAAACATTGAAAGGTATGTCTCTAATTAGATGGTGATTTTGACATGAGAGAACATTTGTTTTTCAGCTCCACCAAATGAATTTGCAGGGTGTTAATTTATTAGATTAACAGGAATAAAACTAATTTAGCCAAATATCTTTCATTTGTACGAAATTAATTAGGAGGCTCCTTTTGCTCAGTCCAAGTGAGGCGACCTTCGGGCTCCGTGTCAAGCAGTGACGATGTGAACTGGAGTTTTGGGGGAAGTGGCGAAGGACCATTGTCTTTGGAACCTGGAGTCAGGAAACAGTCCCTGCGTAACATCACACCACGCTCCTACAGCAGCCTGCTCAAATCTGAATCTGAAGAAGAAGAAGAAGAAGGATTAGGAGGTGGAGGAGAAGATGAAAAAAAGGATATTACTGATACATCATCAGTCAAGATAAAAGAAGCTGCCAATAGCAATGAAGGTGACTAAAGCTCTGTCTTTATTTTTTTAAAAATGCTTTTCAAGACAGTTTCTTTTTTCTGTGCTATTAACGTTAGAGCATTACATTACATTATATTAAGAAAATGTAATTATGCATTCACTCAAATATTCCAACAATTACTTAATGGCAGCCTATGGTCCCTTGAGAGTAGTTCTTACTTGACGGCTGTGCTGTGTAATAGAGCATACAAGACAATTTTGAATGAATTAGTTCTATTGTGTAAGCAAAGTCATTGCAAACTGATTCCTGAACAGTGTAAATATGAGAGAATGAAACATACTTTTGAACAGATACTCTATAACCTTAAACAAGTTTTTAAATCAACCCCAGGGTGCTTGCTTCATACAGAATTAGAATCTGTGTTTCAAGAACAACAACTTAAAAAAGTGTTTATTAGTCTTGAAGGGACATTAACTGCCCCATGTTATGAATGCTTTACACAAAGAAGACTGTTCTTTTTGAGACTCATCAATAGATTTCAGAATTCTCCTTCTCTTGTTTTGGAGACTCTGCACCTCAAGATGGTGGATCCATGCCTGATGATTCTCTAGCTGAGGTGACGAAGCATCGTCGGCCATTTTCCAGGGGAGCCGGGAACAGACCTCGAGCTTACAAGGTAACATCCAGCAGATTACCCTCTTCACCTTCGGTGTGCCTGCTAATCAGGCCTGGGTCAAATGATTTATTTGGAAAATTGTCTCCCCACCCCCCTCTTATGACAGTATTCTGCTAATTTTCCAAGAAGGCTGTGTTCAAAAATATATGAGAGAAATTATAATAATTAATTTCATAAACAAATTTTCTACTTTAAATTACTTGATTCACTTACAGTCTGACTAGTCATGATTTAGACAATAAACACTTGACATTGGCTTCCAAATAATACTTTGCCCGGGTCTGCAATCCACTTTCAGGTTTTTCTTATTTCATCCTATCTGTTGGAATGAGTGATTCTAACATCTTTTGAAATCAACCAATCTGAAACTCTTCTGTTTCTGAATTTTAAGTTTCTCCTCCATGTTTAACACCTTGCATGTACACAAGTGCCTGCTTTAAAAAAATTATGAACAAATCAAACTGTGTTCATGTTGAAATACAGCTCATTTTTCTTTTTGGTAGAAGACCCACGCACACATAGCATGTTTCTGTTAAGTTTCTTTTTGACACAGTAGTTGGCAGTTTGACACCATTATCCACTGGAAAGAAAAACATGCTTCAACAGATTTTATGTGACATATGTAATTAACATAAAGTACTTCCATACTACATTTGACTGATCTACCTCAAGGCATGTTTTTGTTTTCTCCCTGGGACCTTATCTAGGGACAACATAAGGTTCGGAAAATAGCCAGTACCAAAAGGAAACAAAAATCTTATTTATAAATAGTATATGGAAAATATCAGCTTTTTCCCCCCGACGTCCCAAACAATGGCACCAAAATGACCCCCACAGCATAACAGAGCCAGCAGATCCATTCAGTATAGGGGATAAGAATTCAGATTTTTCCCTTAAATTGTCACCCATCTGTATTTTTACATTAATGTCACCAGAAATCTGCTAATTAAATTCAGTGACAAAACTTAAATAATGAAGATAATAATATAAACCTGTTGGTAGTGTTATGGAGTGTGATTATGTTACCATTCTCACCAATAATTAAAGTCCACCATCACTTTCTAACACCACTAATGTCAGAGCTGTCATACTGTCTCAAGCTTAGCTCAGATGATTGCTTCAATTTTGGCTGTACTGCCTGACGCTTTGCTTCTATTGAATGTAGTGGCCTGTACATTTTACTTTTTCAAATCACATGCAAATCTAATTAAGCACAGTTGTAAATTTATCTTTTAGTTCTGTCTTTTAAGAATGGTCTGTTAGCACTCATTCTTTTATTTTATTTGCATTTCTTAAGTCATCTGACTTTTTTTTTTTAGACTGAGAAAAAGCAATTCCCCTACATCTACACTTCTGAGTGTTGAATTTATCAACAACTTGCATTTCCTTTTTGTTAGCAATAGACCTGTCCCCAGTGCAAACAGAAGTGTGAAGGCAGTGTTGATCTAAGCATGATGTATGTGCATGTTTTTGAAACAAGAAGTTACACATATCCTTTATAGCCCTATAACAAAACACTATTATACCATATATGTTATTAAAGATGAGTAGGGGCTGCATACTATTGCACAGGGAACTGAACAAACCCCCTTTTCTAAAACAAACTGAGAGGACACCATGCTTCTCACTGTGAACTCATTCTGTGAGTTTCCATCAGTGCAGCATCTGTTCTAATTATCAACTTCATATGCATTTCCAGCTTTTGTAATGGGGAGGTGTTAATGTATCATTTTTGAAAATGTCATCATGCTCATCTAGTTATAGTTTGCTTGTGCTATCAGCCTCGCTTCACTGCACAGTTTAGATATAATGTGACCGTGTTTCTCAGCTAAACATGAGAAATGATTGCGTTATTTTTTTTTTAGCAGCTCAGTTTCTAAATAAGCCTAAACAACTAACTAGCCCTTGGTTTTGTTTTCGCTATTAACTAGCAGTCTTTGCACTGGAGACATGAATACTTTGCTCTGTGTATTTTCACACCTCACTGCACATCTGTCTATCTACTAAATGCCTTTGCTAAATTTTCCTTTACCTTTTCTTGCTTATTATTTCTGGCTAACATATGATTCTTGAAGTCATAGTGCTTCTTCCTTCTGACACTTTGGCTGTTGCCAGTCGCCGCCTCTGCATGTCACTAGTATTGGTTTGACTTTGGAACCTGTCTTGCTGGTTGGCTTAGGCAGTCCCCTCCTTCACAGGAACAGGACAACAAGGAACTGACGGAGCCCAGAGAAACTTTACCTGAAACCAGCCCACCCAGGAGCCCAATGCCGAAGCTGCAGCAGCAGCTACAAATACACTTACACCGTCTGCCTGATTCTATCCTCCAGTCTCCACACTCATTACTGCAGCAGTTGCCCAAGTATCTGGATAAGTGTACTGCAATGTTGTGTCCAAAACTGATGCAGCCTGTAAAACAGCCCGCTATTTCACATTCATCTCACTCCACAACACAGTGCGCTCCAGAATTGTCCCAGCCTGAAACGCAGCCTGCTTCTTCACTTTCACCACATCCCATAACAGACTCGCCACAGAAATCTCTGCTTGTACGTTTGCACCGTTTGCCCCAGTCTGTGGTGCTGTCAGCACTGAATTTGCACAAATGTATTTCGACATCATCTCAACAACATCCACAGCCTGTACTGCATTCAGCTCTGATAAAGATTTCGCCAAAGGTGTGTTTTCAGGGCCATCCAAATTCTGAAATGCAACGTCCAGATGTGTTGACGGCATGCAGAGCTAACAAAAATAAAACTGTCCAAGTGCCTCCTCAGACTCTGGATCCAGACACAGAGGTACAGGAGGGCACCCAAGAGGAGCAGGAGGCCAAACAAGGAGATCACCTTGAAGAGGAGAAGGACGCTCTTTTAAAAGAGACAGTGCTGCAAAACTGTCCAACAACTGACCCACAATATGTCCTTCATTCCCAGACTCCTGCAGAGTGTGCATCAGTGAACACCCTGACGGGGTTAACTAATGGATTTCCCCAAAAGGGCCTGTTGCAGAACAAGTACAAGATCCGTGTGGACTTCAAGGTGAGAGTTTGCACTAAGGTTTCAAGGTATCCTTTTATATTACCACTTAGAGGAGTGTATTTGAACTTGACTATATATTTCTTATCAGGATATACACATTCTCTCTAACGATATTAGTTCAGAAACTCTACAACGCAATCATTAAACATTAAAAAAAAGATGCTTATCGGTTATGAGTGTTTCCTCCAGCTCTAAATATATGTTGAGAGGTACAGCTATGCTACTAGGGCTTGCTATGGGATGATTATGAAGTTTGAGTCAAGTTAAATTTGTTGTGCATCCTCAATCATGTAGACTGATCCCATTCCTCATACTGTTTGTTTTTTTTATCGTGTCTACCAGGAGGAAGGTGCAGTCCAAAATGTATGGCTGATGGGTGGCCTCAGTGTCCTCACATCTGTCCCTACAACCCCACAGCCAGTCTGCCTGCTCTGCGCCAGTAAGGGTCGATATGAGGTATGTTGGCTCTTTTTAAGAGCCCAAACATTCAGGCCTGCTATGATGGTGTTTTGAAAAATTGCTGCTGTTTTCTGTTCAGATTTTACACTACTCCAGTCTTTAAGCCCACACTCCCAACCGCCATGTTTGGTGCTCTGGAGCACCAGTAATAGCACTCTTTTAGCTAAACAGGCTTCCTTTTATCTCTCACTTCCACCAGATGATATTCTGCCAGATCTGCTGTGAACCTTTCCACAGTTTCTGCCTCTCACTTGAGGAGCGGCCCCAGGCGGAGTACAAAGAGAACTGGTGCTGCAGACGCTGCAAATTCTGTCACGTGTGTGGCCGTAGAAACAAGAGCACTAAGGTATGCAAACTAGCATTACACTCAAAGCTTGTACTCTTCTCTAGTTCATTATGAAACACAAGTCTTCTAAGTCATCATTTTGGTTTGTTTTTGCCATAAACAAACATAGACAGATATAGACAGAGGTGTAAAATACAGGTTTTCATATTAGAGTTTTTGTGACAGTTTTTAGAAATCTTAGGTTTTCTTATGTTATGAAAGTGCAGAGTGCAGAGGGAATCACTGGGAGAGAGGGTTAGGGCCATGCTTTACTTTACACCTTATTCATGTACTTTGTTCTGTGTTTTTTGTTTGTTTTTTCCATTATAGCCTGTCTTGCAGTGCCGGAGATGTCAAACCTCCTACCATCCTTCCTGCTTGGGACCAACATACCCCAAACCTATGAACTGTGGCATGCCCTGGGTAATTGCTAATGTGAAATTATAGTTTGTCCAAAAATGAACTCATGCTGTGTTTATAAGGTTTTGGTCAGTGGAAAAACAATCTTATAACATCATATACGTGCTCTTTTCTGATGTTGTGTTTGTATAGGTGTGCATGACCTGCATTCGGTGTAAAAGCTGCGGTGTGACTCCTGGAAAGACCTGGGACATGGCCTGGAACCACGAACAGGATCTCTGTCCTGATTGCACTTCACTCCATAATAAAGGTGGGACATCTGAGAGACACCGTTGTTTTTTGCAGGCAGTCCATCCATATTTATGACTGTTCAGGAAATACATAGTTCACTGGTTATAAACCTCCCACACTGTCTATAGATAAATAGTTAATCAACCAATCCAGTGTTTTTATTTTAATAGAACAAATGCATTGCACTAATATATAATGTGGCTCTGTATTTACATCAGGTAATTTCTGCACTGTGTGCTACAAGTGCTATGAGGAGAGCAACCACCACACAGAGATGATTCAGTGCTCAGAGTGCCGCCACTGGAATCATTATAAATGTGAAGGATTTTCAGGTGAGTAACATCAGTTTATCATCATTGGCCATGTAACAGTTAAATTAGGATGACACGACTACATTTTTACTACTACTACAAGGAAGTAAACACTTGTTTAACATGTCTAATTAATTGTGATTAGATTCTTTATACATATAAAATATATACACATACAAACGTGTTGTACGTAGAATTATTGCAGATCTGATACTGTTATATACACATTGTGCGCCGTAATGTATAAAATATCAATATGTATTAGTGACTTACGGTGGCCGACAAGGGGGGGGGGGCTCTGTAAAAGTTCTTTGTTCATAGCACCCCTGAGTTCGGGGTCCCCCTATCGGCCTGGCGCACTTCCGTTGTGTTCTCTCTTTTGCAGCGCGTTTCTCTTTTGCAGCGCGTTTCCCTTTTGCAGTGCTTCTCTTTTGCAGCGCGTTTCTCTTTTGCAGCGCGTTTGCCCTTGTCGGCCACTGTAGTAACTGGATAATTTATTGCTTTTGTAAATCCCATTGCTTGTTACATTTTGCTATGAACGTGCCTACAATACCCTTAGTACGTGTCATGTCTGATTTACAAACTAAACTCTTACTTACACCATTCATGTTTTCCACGGTAATGCAGAGGAACTGTTTGGGTTGCTGTCAAATCAACCAGAAGAGATGGTTTTCACCTGTTCACCATGCAGCCAGCACCGAACTCAACACAGCAGCTTGAAGGATAAGCTGCAGAGCAGGCTGATGGCCAGACTGGGGGAGGTGCTCGCCGACCTCCTTTCTAGCACGACCACTTGGCACCTCCTGATCTGTAAAGCAGTAAGAACTACACACAGGACTTTAAGAGATAATATCCTTCCCCAGGACTATATTTTACTTTAAAAGTAGTAAAGAAAAAATAAGTTATCATTTTATCCCTATAATTCTAACCTCTTCTGCCAGGATTCTGTTATGTTCATCTAGATGTAATTGTCCAAATCATGACAAATATGGCTAAATGTTTGCATTTCAGTGTCAGGAAACAAGCTCAGGATCTGTCAGGGAACAGCGATCAGTCTGTGATCTACAAGCCATGGAGAAGAAGTTTAAAGGAGGCGGTTACACTTCAATTGTAAGAATTTATGTTAATATTATTCTCTGTTAATTATGGGAAACAGTGACCGTGTTCAATAAAATAATAAAAATAGTAATCAAATACAATCTAATTATTATTGTCTTTTTAGTTCATTTATTTTTCTGAAGCCCACTATTGTTAGATATTCTTAACTGAATCTCTTTCTTTTTTTGTTTTTGCTTACACAGAAAGCTTTCCATGTCGATGTTGTCTCTGTGATGAGGAAGTGGCTGCAGGAGGAGGAGATTGTCCCTGAGGATCAGAGAGCGACCAGTCAAGCTAGGGTGCACTATGTCAAAGTAAGCTTTCCTCCCCTCCCAGATCTCCCACAGTTTATTTTTAGAGACCATGTTTTGATGTTCACTTCCTCTGGTTTATTAGGATGTGGAGATGAGTCACTAGATGAATAGACTATAAAGAGACTACAATTTTGTCTTCTATGTCCAAGAATAGACACTGTCCTTCACCTTAGTTTGACCTTGATCTTACTTATGTTTTGTATTTCTGACAGTTGATGGAGCAGGTTTTCAGCTGGTTGCCTTCACACAGTCTAAAAAAGTGGAGCTCATTCTCAGAGGAATTCCCAAGGTAACCTTATTACTGCCACCATTCTTCAATATACTTTCAAAAAAGCAACTTTATTTTACCTATAAATAGAAATGTATATTTGCACATGTTATTCCTTGATTGAAAATGATATAAGGAATCTCTTGAAACATCAAAAGGATTAGAAGGGGTACAGTCACTTAACATAAGAAGAAAGATATGCTGAAATAAAACTGCAATGATCAGCCCTGCTGATGAGATTAGTGCTCTTGTGCAAAAAACTGGAAACAATTGTTTGACTCTTTCTATGTGAAATTACCAACAGAACTTATTCAGGAGGTCAAATCCCATGTTCACAAGTTCTGTGACTTGGAAAATACGGATTTCAGTAAAAGTGAATATGAATTTGTGTGCCCATTTTGCTTTCACACAGTGTAAGTCATTCAGCTGTTCCCACACAAGCCAACATACGTGATCACCTAATGCACCAGTCATGCCATTAACCTAAAACGTTGCCCTTGTGGAACGACTTATGTTGGCAAAACAGCAAGACCTTTGCATGTTTCATAACACCAGACATAGTAGACACGGTAACATTGGGATGAACATTGAGCATTGCTCAACCCCATTGCTGTTCAAATCAAGCAGGTGGCCCATAATTGGTGGATTTTGACATAAAACCAAATATATATATATATATATATATATATATATATATATATATATATATATATATATATATATTTTCCTTCAGCTTTATTAGCGAAAATGTAAACTACATTATTCCCTCACTATATACACATTCATTCTTCCCTCATTATGCATGTGTAAGCTTTACTAAATAGTTTAACATTTAGGTGAGTGTTCAGTCAGTGAAACAATTTAAATAACTTGTACATAATAAAAGTGTCCCTCAGAACCGTTGTCTCAATATGTCTTCTCTGGGGCTCTTCTCTGACTGTTTGTACCCTTCACTCTATAGCGGCATGCTGCCTGAGGCAGTCCTACCACCATCTAAGGAGCACAGCTATGCACAATGGCTGGAGAGGACATACCAGTCTAAGGAGTCCAGGGGCCCACCGGCAGGGAAAACTGAACCTCTGCTATCTATACAGCAGTCTGGTAGATTGCACAGGCTCCCGCTGAATTCACGTGGTATGGAAACAGTTCTGTATCATGAGTGTTAAGGAATATGATCATAGTCAGAACTTGGGGGCATACATCTGCAGTTAATTTCTAACAGGAAGTGATCACACCTGTACATGTTTTGAATGAGCATGAAAATGAATATGCTATGTTTTACTAATTTGCTGTCTCAAATTTAAAGCATATGTTAATTTGGAACTCCCTCTTCATAGGTGTAAAAAATGATCTGGAAACTACCCAGACTGAAGATGTGAGGCAGTGTGCTTTGTGCCAACAATATGGAGACTCTGCTCCAAGTGTGAGTTTAGTTGGCTTACTGGGTTTTACTACAGGATCTATAACTAATACATTTTAGCATTATCAATCTAAGGATTGTTTTCTTGATTCATCAATAGTATAACATGCCCACCAACATTTGCCTTACTCAGAGATGATTTTGCACTTTATTTTTTATTTTATTAAATAAAATATAATGTAAGTCAAGGAAAACCAGAAGACGCTTGCATATTGTGTCCATGTTTTCCATTGCTTGTATTTGTGTATTTTTACCTGATAGGATGCAGGACGACTGTTGTATTTGGGACAGAATGAGTGGGCACACGTAAACTGCTGCCTTTGGTCAGCAGAAGTGTATGAGGAGAATAGTGCTCTTTTGCAAGTGCACAGTGCTGTCTCAAGAGGGCGCCACCTGGTAAGATATTATTAAGGAAAAAATTACTGATTTTGTTAGCAAATGTTTCTCTGTCTCATTGTTAGAGAATTGCAGTTGGGTCAAGGTGCATGATTCTGTGATAAACCTGTTTGAAAAAGGATTGATATAATTATGAAATTGGTTAAACTGATACACTGTTGTCGTCCTTCATTCTCCAGCGTTGTGATCGCTGTGGACAGTCAGGAGCCACGGTGGGCTGCTGTCTTGCCACCTGCCAGGGTAATTTTCACTTCATGTGTGCTCGTGCCCAGAACTGTGTGTTTCAGAAGGACAGGAAGATGTACTGCTGCAACCACAGGGATCTTGTTAGTGCAAAGGTACAGGAACAATTTTCCCCAAAGCTTCTATTTTTTGTTGTATAATAGTTTAAAAAAAAAAACAAACAAACTATAGAGGCATTACTCTTTTCATTTACTCACTCACACCGATGGTTTTCTGTACAGTGTATTGATTTATGATCTGCCATACTCTTCCAGGTGGTGTCTGGGAAAGGATTTGAAGTCTCTCGGCGGGTGTATGTAGACTTTGAGGGGATCAATTTCAGGAGAAAGTTCCTCACAGGCCTTGAGCCAGAGTCCATAAACCTGACCATAGGTAGGAATATCTGCTTGTTATCTGTTGGTGGTTTGAGTCACTTGACTGAGATATTGCTGCTGTATATCACTCTGAACTCAGCATACTGGGCCCCATAATTTATTTTTCTTTCCTAACTCCGCCAGGCTCTCTGCAGATTCAAAAACTTGGTGTGTTGTCAGAGTTGTCGTCTAATGGCAGGATGCTATATCCTGTCGGCTACCAGTAAGTGTTCATTATCATCATACAAGTACTTTAGGAGTGGCTAAAAGCAATTGTTGATTGTGTATATAATGCTGATGAAGCATGCAAAACAACTTTGTTATATGAATATATTTTGCTTCCCTTCTTTCTCTAGATGTTCTCGCTTGTACTGGAGTACTGTGGACCCCCGCAGGCGCTGTAAGTACACCTGTAAGGTAACAGAAGTCAGCACACCCCTCCCTGGTGAGGAGCAAGATCCCAGTTGGGATCAAGAAGAGAACCACACCATTGTCCACAGTCCAAACCACCACAGAGGTGAGCAGGCCCTTAAAGATTACTCTAATACAAAAACAGCTTTAATTAGAAAGGACCTGAAAACCAAGACAAAGGCTGTAAGAAGCTAAAATGCTCTGTAGAGTTGAGTGAGTTGGCTGATAATTCTTTTGGTTTCTCACTACAAGTGGTGCATTACACATAGCGATTTTTGATGGATTTTTGATCATATATTAATTAGAGTAGTTTTAAATAATACGTTTGATATTACATGACCCATTACATTGTGGCTAGACTTTGCTTTACTTTGCTTTTGACAGACGTGGAGTCCCCAGATCATTTAAGCTCCTCATCCAGCCCAGTAAAGTCTACTACTCCATCACCCAACTCTAAACAGCACAATACACCTGGATCCAAAAGTCCTGGTTACACACAGACCAGAAGACCGGCAGGAGGATCTTCTCGACCTCTGCCATCTCCAGGTATCTAGAATTTCAGAGGAAAATTAGATTTTTATTATTTTTGATTAAATGTATTTTCCCTGTATTTTTTTTTAAATCCTATAAGTCGCTCAGAGAAAGGATCTTATTGTTGCCTGTGGTTACGTGCCAAACAGATGTTCAGAGTATCCAGTGTCCTTGGAAACTGGGTGGGATCTTTGAAAGGGCTCCAACTGGGGACTCCATGGTTCTTTAGGATTTCAGTGCTCACATGTGGAAAGATGGAAAAAACTGGAGATAAGTGTAACTGGAAGGAATGGCATGTCTGTTGTGGTGTTTTTGTTTGTTGGACTTCTGTGCTGGTCATGGACTGGATATAACAAACATCATGTTCAAATATGAGTTGATCCTCAACTGTATTTGGTACCAGAACACCTTATGTCTAAGGTCAAAGATTGACTTTGTGGTCGTATCTTCAGATATGCGGCCGTATGTTTTGGTTACTGAGGTGAAGAGAGGAGCAGAACTGTCAACTGATCACCACCTGCTGGTAAGGTGGATCAGATTGTGGGTGAGACTGCCAGGCAAATCTGTTAAAACCAAACATGTAGTGAGGGTGGGCTGGGAACATCTGGTTGAAACCACTTTCTATGAGGTCTTTAACTCCCACCTCTATAAGAATTTCCTGTGCATCCCATTGGGAGCTTGCAGACATGAAATCCTTCTGGACTATGTTCAAATCTTCTTTTCTTGAAGTGGCTATTTGGAGTTGTGGTTAGGTGGATGGTGTTTGTTTTGGCAACCGGAACACAGTGCTGGACATTAGTACAAAATGAGGCTGTCAGGCTGAAGGAGGAGGCTTTTTGAGCATTGTTGTCAATGGTTCCTGGGCTCTGATGAAGATTGGTACCGGTGGTTCAGAAGGACTGCAGCTGCACTAGTTATGGATGGATAAACGTGGAAGTGGAAGGAGGCTCAATACAGTTCTGGCAAACCGTCAGATGACTGAGGAAGGAAAGCAGTTCAGTAGTGGATGACAACTGCTGGCTCGAACTGGGGATCTGGACAGGTGTAAGGAATAGTTGAGAACCTTCTGCACCCAAATAACATGTCCACTTAGGAGGGGAGAAAGTCTGAAGACTCAGGTGGAAGTTCCTCTGCAGCAAGGCGCAACATGTGCAGGAGATTTGCCCTAAGAAGGTTATGGACATTAGTTTGTTGTTTTGCCTGCCATGTTTCTTGTCAACTAGCCTGATCTGCCAGTCCCAATGTTTAAAAAGGGGAGTCAGGGGAGTGAGCCAGTTTTCAGAGTATCACACTACTCAGCATCCCTGGGAAAGCTTATACCAGGGTGCTCAAACTTAAGGTTGAACTGATTTTTAAACCTCGGGCTCTTCATTTTTTCAAGACCCCTGTAGAGGTCGTGGGAGTTTTCCCATCCAGCGTACATGTTTGTTTAGAGTTGGAGAACTATGATTGTGTCCTGCAGGGGGTTTTGTGGGGGGTTCAGCAGTTTGTTTATTTTTGTTTTTCAATATTACATGTCAAGTTAGAGTGGTGGAGTTAAGTTAGTTTTGTCCAAATACATCTAAAGGAAATAGTGCTCTAACTATTCCAAACCCCCATCTTTAAAATGTGTCAGAATTATTTTTTAAATGGCAATAATGGCACACATTGTACACTGAGACTGTCTCCCCTCAGACATTTGTGTAAAAAAAAAAAAACAAAAAACAGCTAGAGAAGATCAAACCCCCTTACCTTCTCAGCTGCATAACCATGTCAGTGACTGCATTGCAGTACTGCAAAAGGGAGGGAGTTTGAGATGCTGTTCATTCACCTTTAGCATATATTTTAAATAGACCCCAGAATGCATTGATCTCTGCTTTACTCTTTATTTGATGCTTTCAGGGTCCGCCCCTCCAAAATCACATCACGTCTTGACACTGAGGGACCTTGATGACACACGTCGGCCTCGTAGGGTCTCATCAAGAAGCCGCTGCAGTTCCTCACCAACAGACAGCGACCCATCTGCACCGATGACCCTCCGCTCCGGTGGCACCGTCCACTCCAGATGTGCTCTGTTTGGTTCTCCTCCAAGATCATCAAGCTTTGGACCAGCCTCGCCTCCTCTCTCACGACAAAACTCAACATCTCCTGTCTGGAGCTCTCCACCTAGATCCAGCTCAAGCATTTCCTCAGGGCTGTCACCTCGGCAGTTAGCTATGACTCACTCTCCGAGAGGGAAACATAACTTTAAAATCACAACCCCAGTCTCTGCCGAGGTTCCCCAAGACTTCTTAGCATCATCTGAGGCAGAAGATGCAGCTGTGGCCACGACCAATGGGATCTCACTGGCTCCTGATAATTTGGAAGAAGAAGTAGCCGATCTGATGGCCCAGGAGCTGCCTTACACTGTGTTTGATACTGACACAGAGGCTGTGTTTGACACTGACACAGACGCAGTGGCCTCCATGTTGAATGCTAAGCTTGAATTTGATGAGACTCTCCTCACTGAGAATGTGGTACTGCACTGTGGAGCACAAAGTGGGAGGACAGAGGTGGAAGGTAGTGTGCCAAATGTTGAAATGCAGGATGTTAGTAAGGAGAATGACTCTGAAGATGAAGACTCAAGACATTACTTAAAATTTTCACGCACAGTGGTGTGTGACGCAGCTGGTGGCTCAGACGCTGCAGGTCAGCTCCCTTCAGCTCAGTCGATCTCACAGTTAGATGGAGCAGACAGTGGATCAGAGAGTGATGAAGGCGAGCCAGTCAATGAAACAGAAAGAAAAGATGGAGAGACTAAAATTCACACCAATCATAATACACCTACTAAACAGCTGACAGTTGCTCTAAAGAGATTGGAGTCGATCTACACTGTGTCAAAGTCAACATTTGAACCAGCAAAGTCCGAGCCAGAGGTTCAGGAAAATCCTTCAGTATCTGCTCTTCTTGAGTCAGGTTCTGCACTTGATGACATGTCAGTTGAGGAGGAAGAGGTCCAGGTGAGCTCTGAAATACCAGCATCTCATAATGAGGTGTTTTTGGATTCTGCAACTGGCCATTTTATTTCTGCTGAAGATGGCTCTGTAGTGTCAGCAAAAAACAATGAAGCTGATGACAAAGATGACAGTAGCTCATCAGCCGACTCAGTTGGAGGATTCAAAGATGATTTGAATGACCCTGACTACTCCCCAGAGGCTAAAACCAAAAAATCTCCCATAACACAAATGAAAACCATATTTGTTAATACGAAACGTCCCACATCAAATCTCAAAAGCCTGTCACCAAAATCATGTATTCAACAGCAGCATAAACTCAAACTGTTGTTGCCCCCTCGGCCGGTGCAGGTTGTAAATGCTGCGTCTGTTTCCTCCACTGTCACTTCTCCCATTGTGATCAATGGCTTAAACGCTTTACCTGTTCGACCTGGTGCTACACGAGGCAAAGCCATCGCCATCCGTTTGGACAATTACAGGCCTGGAAGTCAGGCTCAGAATGAGGCTGTAGCTGCTAACTCACCCCAAGAATCAGCTCCTTCCCCTCAGGTCCTGCTGGTCAATCGTCAAGGTCACATTCTCATCAAAGACCCGAGATCTAACACTTACCAATCATTCAGTACAAATTCTCCTGCATACGGTAAAATAAGCCAGATAGCCAAGATTCTCCACAGACCTAGCACTTTGCAGCGCTCCTTCCACAATATCATAATAAAGCCTGGCTCTGACCCGTCTGCCACAAATGGCCCACCTGCCAGTAACCACACATCATCATCCGAGAGAAAAATCATTGTCAGAGTGTTGCCTTTGAAAACTAGTGGGACAACCACTCCCACTGCTTCTGTTAGTGTGCAAAGTGTTCCTGAGCCTGGTTTCACAAACATTGAAGAAAGCACAGCTCAGGCTATCATTGACAGAGCCATGGCCACTCACCGTGACATGCAAAAGACAACACCCATCATCCTGGGTAACACTCGGCAGCCAAAAGCCAGACATCAATCAGCATCCCAGTTTCAGGACACAGAAGGCTCACATCAGTCACCAGTTACAAGTTCAGAGTCAGCCAGTGGGTTCCTCCACAAACCAGATGTCAACCTGCTTCCAACAACTGCTTCGTCACGCCCCCAGGTACGCGTTAAGAGAGTGTCCTCAGTGACTGAAAAGTCTTCCAGGAAGAAATCCAAGATGGACTTTTTGAGGGATCCCTCAAGTGAGCTGAATGAAGTAAATGAAGCCAGGTACTGAAAGCTTTCTCAATGCATGTTTAGCTTAGATGTCCCTGAAGTATAGAAATGAACATGTCTGTTTAAAAAACAAAAAAACAAACAAAAAAAACAAACAAAACAATTTAGCTATGAAATGATAAATCTATTGCCTTCACAATATTATCTTAGAGCTTTGATTGAGTTATCTATGGAGCCCTGAATGTTGTATTTCAGCCAGCTTTTTTAAAAATGTCTTTAGCATTAAGTTTTCTTTCTACAGACCGAGTGGCGTAAGAATGAAAGCTCCGACAATGAAGGACGTTGTTGATCTGAACCAGAAGAACCTGTCTGAGCCTGAGCCAGTCAGGATTACTGCTCCACCACCTCCTACACCCTCCAGGTGCGTTTATTTCCAATGTATCCTCATTCAGAGCCTTTCTATCATTCTATAAATTAACAGAGGTGAACAGCAATTTTAAGTATATTTCGAAGCAATACTGTCTGTAAAATATTCTAGTTTTTATAGCAAGTAGAACTTCTTGGCAAGGCTTATTTTGGTGATTTATGAGTAAAAATTTGAGATGGTTTATAATAACTGATGATCAGAGTACCTGCTAATCCTTTAACTGAAAAATGTTCCTTTGTCAATTTGCTAATAAATAATGAAAGATGTTATTGTACTCACGTTTATTGTTAATATTTATTTGTCCTTCCTGCCCAGGCCTTCTCAGGTGGAGAGTCCCTCTAAATCCACACAGCACAACAGTCTCTGCAAGAGTAAAACACACATGTGGGTCAGTGCTCGCCATGGTGAACTCTCCGAATGGGGCCCTTATTCAGGTTCGTGACTAAGCACTAAATGTTGAATGTTAAATGATGATTTTAGTTGTTTGGCCCTCCATCACCTGTAAAACAGCAGTGGCTACTCCTCCTGGCATCCACAGGAAAAAGCTAGGCACAGCAGTTTGATTTAATGAAATGAAGAAACAATATTTTTTTTTTTTTTTTAGGATTTCCTTGTGAAATGTAACAGCTTCAGTAGGCATTCAGACCAAACCCTTTGTACTGTGATGTTTTGAGATAATAGGATGTTTGTAAATTTGACAAATTCTAATTATTCAAATCTAATTGTTTATTGGCAAATGATTTCACTGCAATGGTATTTAATCCTACAGGTTTTAGCTCAGATGAAGATGCGCCTGCACCTAAACACAAAAAGAGGACATACATGAATCAGCCTCACCTGCGCTTTGAAATCACCAGCGATGATGGTTTTAGCGTTAAAGCTAACAGCATAGAGGGTAAGAGCTGCTTTATACTTTCTTTTCCTTTTGAACTAGTTCTGAGGTTTAACAGAAGTGTTTCTTTTAGTCACAGATGAAATGTGAAACCACTTGTATACCTGAATGGAGTTTTACAAATATATAAGCCTTTGTTATTGCTCTGTCCTGTGGTTTGGATGCAGTAAATGCAGTAAACCTGCTATCCCAGGAAGATGGGGATTCACTGGTTCCAGAAATCACCAATTGAGTAAATCATAAGGGAAAAAGTTACTGTCTTTTACCAAACTCTCACATCTTCCTCCTCTCTGTCCTCCGTCAGTTGCCTGGCGTGCAGTGATCGACGGCGTCCTTGAAGCACGAGCAGGTTTCCACCTGAAGCAGCTGCCTCTGGGAGGGATGAGCGGTCCGTGGGTGCTTGGTGTCGTCCACGATGCTGTCATCTTTCTGCTGGAGCAACTGCAGGGGGCTGCAAACTGCAAACACCACCGCTTCCGCTTTCACCGCTGCGATGACATTGAAGAAGAGCTTCCCCTCAACCCAAGTGGCTGTGCCCGAGCTGAAGTCTACACACGGTACAAACACAGTCTTAGTTACTTTCTCAAAACTGTTTTTGTTTTTAATCAATCATCAATGTTAATAAGGTGTGTTTGTATGTTGTTGATTGGTGCTTTGTTTTCTTTTGCTTTTATGTGATTTGAAACACACCTCAAATGAATCAAATTTTTCTTTCCTCTCTGTAGGAAGGCAACTTTTGATATGTTCAACTTCTTGGCGTCTCAGCACAGAGTGCTCCCTGACATAATAGGCCCCTTTGATGAAGAGGAGGATGAATTCCCACTGAAATCATCCAGGTTAGGGCATTACATTTGTTTGAGGGTTTAAAGTTGCTACATAGTAGACATTTAAGTCATTCCTTGTCAGCATTAACTCCACCTTTTCTGTCTCGCTCTGACAGGAGAGCCACCAGCAGTGAGCTTCCCATGGCAATGAGATTCAGACATCTGGAGAAACTCTCCAAGGAAGCAGTAGGAGTTTATAGGTACACACAACAAAAACACCACAACATGAAATGTTCACAAAAACATGGATAATGAAATAATTTCATCCACTTCCTACTCTGCAATTGTTTTTAGATCTCAAATTCATGGGCGTGGCCTTTTCTGTAAGAGGAACATCGAGGCTGGGGAGATGGTGATAGAGTATGCCGGCACCGTCATTCGCGCTGTCCTGACCGATAAACGGGAGAAATATTATGACAGTAAGGTTAGTAAATATACTACACTACATCAACACAATCTGTAAGATTTCAGTCTTTACTTAGCGACAGCTAATGTTTCCTGCAGCTACATTAAGTGTACTTAAACAATGCATGAAGCACCACTTAATCAGCCAGTTTATCAGAAAAGTCATACTTTGCACCATGTTTAATCATTTGACCTGTCCCTGTGGTTTCATTACCTATGAAACTGATCCACAATCCAAAAATGATCATTGTTAGATGCATTTTTGATAAATGATTGCAGCTAGCATTGAAACATTGTATTGGGACACACTTCACAATACAAGCTAGCCTAAATTTCACTAGTTGAATGCTTTTAATTTGAAGCAGCAACAGTAATGAAATGGTTTTATCCTGTGACTTCTTCAATTGTAGGTAGAAAGGTAATTTGAATCTCGTGCAGTAATGGCTGGTAAAAATGAAAAATGCTATGAGAGGTAACTACAGAATGAAACTACAAGGAAAAGCTCTATAGTATCAAAAACCAGCTTTGATTTCATAAAAATCTACAACTTCATCTGTTCAATGTACCGGAAATGTGACGATATCAACCAACCACGTTCTTCAATCCCTTTCCCGTCAGGGCATTGGCTGCTACATGTTCCGCATCGACGACTTTGATGTGGTGGACGCGACGATGCAAGGCAATGCAGCCCGTTTCATCAACCACTCATGTGAACCAAACTGCTACTCCCGCGTTATCAATGTGGATGGCCGCAAGCACATCGTCATCTTCGCCCTGAGGAAGATCTACCGGGGCGAAGAGCTCACCTACGACTACAAGTTTCCCATCGAGGATGAGAACAACAAGCTGCACTGCAACTGTGGGGCAAGACGCTGTCGTCGCTTCTTGAATTAGTACATCAACACACATCCACACACCACATACCAATAGCCATCCTGTTCAATATACTTATATCCCAGGAGATGGACTGTGAAGAGATGAAGGTCACTGTGGGGACGTAGCCATATGAGTGAGGTAGCTGATGCACACAGACCTGATCTACTGAGAGTTGTCACTTTAATGAAAGCTTAATTTATGGAGTGTGGTGGGCAGATTGCATTTGTTTACTTTCTGTCCTCTGAACTGCTGTTTACTGTCACATCACCCAGATTTCAGCCATATGTCAAAGAATGTTTTTGATTTTGAGCTGCAGCGTCTGTACTCTTTGACCAACTCATCAAACACCACACTCTTTCAGGTTTTCATTGCGTTTAATACAGTGTAAAGAAGGATTCATTACTACACTGACTGTTTTTTTGTAAACACAAGATCACAGAGAAGATTAAGGTTCAGCACCTTACTCTGACATGACCTTCTCTAGCAGCACTGGTGTTGCAGCAAATGGGATAACTTTTGGTTCAGAACAAAATTAACACATTTGATTCAAAACATCCTGTGAACATCGTAGTGCAGCTACATTTTACATGGCACTCTCGGTACCACAAGTCGTGCGTGTGAGCAGGGACTGCCAATATTTTAGATGTTGGTGACATTTGCCCTGAAAGGTAGTTTTAATGTAGTTGCCCAAAACCTTTTCCCATTCAGTCAGTTGAAAGGTCCTGATTTTATCAGTAACAGCAAAGATGCTGTGGACTAAATGCTTTTATCCCACCATTAGTCTGCTCTTTATTTGTGCTGTTTGTGTTTTAAGGTCTATGAGGGAGTTTCCTTGCTGCGGGGCTCAAAATGAATATAGTGATCTTGCTCTGCACAGTCCCTTATAAATCTTTTTGTACTTTTGTATATTTGAACAATAAATGTATATTGATGAAGCTGATGGAAATAAATGTGTTTTGAGCTTTTAACTTTCTCTTTGTAGGTGAAGGCTGACTAATAGAGCTGAAATATTACTACAAATCGATCCCAGCTTAATCCCGTCTCTTCTTTTTGCTGCCTTGTTTTGCACCCTCTTTCTCTCACCGGGTCTACTACCTCAAAGTTGTTTTGAAGAAATAATTTGATTACACAAATTTGTTGCTTCTTGGTCCTTCAATCTGCATGATCATCACATATTGAGAGTATGAAAACAAACAATTACTATTAAACTCTAACTTTATGCTTTACTATTATGCCTGCAGTTAATTGTAAGAATAGGTGGCAACTGTTTTTTGTGCACATTTTTCTCCTCTGTGCACCCACACCCAGCTAATGGATGTAGATAGGATCCTAGACTTTATACTGAAGGCTGAATGCTGTGGATGTTTTGTTTTTTAGGATCAATAATTGAATTTGACATAGAAGTTTTGTTACTGGCGCACAATGGATCCTTGTCTGTACATAGTTGTATAAAGAATTTCTAAACCTGTTAAATATTTTTTTACCTCCATATTTTTTTTTTTTTGTTGTTTTTATTTATGTTCAATAAAAATTTGAAATGTTTGCTTTCCTTTTCCTGACATTTTTACCTTTCTGTATTGGTATTAAAATATTTGGATTTGTTAATTGATACATAAATGTCCATTCAGTGCGTTTTTAATGTTTAAAATGTGATATTGTCTTTTTTTTTTCTGCAGTAGTGCTTTATGATCAGTGGACAATCCAATATTATCTCATTTATTATTAAATTATGAATATTATCAATAGTAGACAAATTTGATAATCTGACTTGGGAACAAATATATTTTTAGACAAAAGCAAGTTAATTTGCTCATGCTTATATAACACAAAAAACATTTCTGCACGGATCCCTGACCTTTATTTTATGCACCCTTGAAGTTGGGGGAATCACATTTTGGAACAGTTTCTTTCAGGTTTTCCATGTATTACTGAGAAACGTCTTGAGTCTTTCCGCAGCCCACCACTCCACTGAGACCTGAGACAATGAACAGGCAGACGTAAAGTTAAAGTAAGCCACACTATTTTTGGAGAAATATCACACTGTAGGATATGTAGCGTTTGTTTCATTTCACATTAGTGTTTACATCTAAAACTGCTCTTCTGCAATTAATATGTTTTTGGAAGGTTCCACATTTGCATAAGTGCATATATAATCTTCATTGGTGTGACATTATATAATTTCTGATTACATAACTTGTCAAATGAAAGACAGTCAAATCAGAAGTGCCCTTAAGTGACCTGGTGGATTTTGTATTTTATTTTCACATCATTCAGGTCATTGCAGTTGCTTTCAGGCATATGTCCAGTACATAGTTGGTGTTTTTTTTTACTTTTCTGACCTTGAAAAACTCACAAAATGGCACAACTTGTGTATATAAAGAGTTACAGTGTGAGCTTTCTGTTAAATTCAGGCAATCATCAGCACGAAAGGCCTTTCTATTCCTGGCTTTCCCCAGAGAAGCATGTAAAATAGTAACCAAATTACCTTTTTCTCTCCCAATTTGGCAAATATGTTTTTTTAATGTAGTCCTATTTCAGGACCATGTAGTTTTACAAGTTTAACTGCTACAGTCCTCTGTATATCTCATGTAAGTCATTAAGTGTTTAGATGTTTTCTTCATATATCATGCTGTACATGATTTGCTGTTTCAGTTGCTGCATCTGAGGATGATAAGATTGTTATGAGTGTCCCAGGCACACACCAGGTGTCTCTGAATGATGGATAGCATTTCTGTGGTGGTCCCTCATCTCCAGCCAGTGGGTAGTGTCTACTGCTCGCTGCACACAGGTAGCCACTTTCTGCATAACCCTGCATGCTTTAATGAAGAATGTCACTCAAGTGTACATATTAAAAGACCACCTACAGACACCAAATTCTCTGCTTTAAATAATTTCTCACACGTTCCTACCTCAAAAGAACAAAGTAACTACAAATTATTAAAAGTATATTACTTCTTCCTCATGGGAAAGTTCAGGATCTGTGAATGAGTAAACATGTTCAATTTCAAATTACTGCAGGACACATCACTGTACATTATTTGCACTGGTAGTGTCAAAAGTTCTGATCACACCTGCTGCACCTGTTGCACATCGGATGATAATTGGCTTTTACGAATGTATGTGTGGTCTCAATTGATGATGTACCGAAAAGAGGGAAATATAATAATTCCTCATATGAAAGTTATAAGAAGTATTTCTCACCATTTTCTTTATCTTGTATATATTTTTGTGGCTCTATTGAGAGATATCTGTAGTTTGAAAAATTGACCGTGACAATGTCATTAGGGTTATTTTGGCTCAGGCATGAGACTTCAATATTTTTAACACAATGTTTGCTTTACATATTGCAGGTGTGAGTATTTAGGGGGCATGAGGGAAGTCTAATGAAAGATTTTATCTGGCTGCATTATGGAAATTGTAGGATCCAGCATTTTTTTTTAACTTAACCCATACTATAGGGATTAAAAGTCAGCATTTCCCTGCTTCTGCTGCATAAATGATATTTTTTTGTTTTTTCACAGGTTTATGAGGTGTTATATTAAATAGCTGGAGTACTTGGAGCTAATTTAAATGCATACTTAGCATACACTGTGTTATGTGAGGGCCTGTATACTGCGTGTTTTGCAGTTATGCACTGTGTTGCTCCAGATTTCACAATTTAGGGCTGCAGCAAATTAAATGTTTGACCAGTGATTCCAAACCCCAGCTGTTACGGTTTAATGTGATATGAAACAACAAAAAAAGCAGCAAATTTCTCCAATCACCAAATGTTTGGAGGATTACATTATAATGCCCCGATGGAATTGGAGTCAATTCATTTTTCGTCAATAAAACAGCTCATCACAGTATTGCCCATATAACACATAATGCCATATTATACACAGTAAATGTAGTATTACGAACTGGGACTGAGACTTGCTTTCTTGCTCCCCAGACATCTCGACAGGCTGCGGTGCCTGAGGCAGCCCATTATTGGTGACTGGCTCTGCAGGAACGCCTACCCCCCACCTCTTCAGCAACAACATGGTTTGCTCCAGATTCATGCAAGGAGGTGCCAGCAGCTGCCAAGTGAGTTGGACTAAACCACAGTGAACATATAATGAGTCAGGTGTGCAACATCTTCCAGCAGTACAAGCAGACTCCATGGCACTTCATTTTCACTGTGCATTGAGAGTACTCATATTTTTTAATGCATATGATGTGTATAAAATACCTATTCTAGTCTGCTTCAAATAAAAACAGCAATATGTTTCACAATATACCCTCTTTTTAAAGCTACCCCTACACTGCCAATGTGGTGTCTTTGTCATTGACAGGCAAAAGGAGCAACAGCATCAGAATAGCAAGTAGCACATTTTAACCAGCCAAACACCTACACTAGAAATAGCAAAGCACTGGTTGGACTAGATTAAGTGTGTGTATCTGCCTGAGTATGAGGCAGGCTATGCATGTAGTATCTGTTTGGGCTTCACTGTTAAATCAAAAACAAGATGCAGGCAGCAGCCTCATGATGTGCCATAATTGCCACATCCTCTTGTGATCATCAATTAAGCTAACTGTGCATTACTGAGCAAATATCCATATAACACACTGGTTTCATCATTGCACAGTGGTATTAGTATGATTGTGATGCACAGAAAATTTACTATATCAAGTCAAAGCTAATAACATGTGTTCCACACACCCTGAAAATGTTTTTTTTTCTGATCTGTAGAGAATTGTCACTTTGCTGCAGTGATGTACAGGTATACTACAGTACTACAATGCAACATCATTGTTGGTCAAAGCACTGTGACCACACCCAAAAGTGAGACAGGCTTGAAACTTTCAATCAGACAGGGCAGGGAATTGCTTTTCAGCCTGGTGTTAAGTTACTCTATTGTTGCTGAGTTGCTGTACACACCATGATGACAGAATATAACATGTATGTACTGTTACAGTAACATGTAAACCTGTTATTTTTTTGTCATAATACAATACAACCACATACAAACTGACACACCATAGATCTAATACACTCAATTTATTTGGAACACCATATGTATGTTTTTGTCATATACATTTTAGAAATAACATCATTTGGGTAATACATATTATGCAACCAGTTGAGATAAAGAATTGGATGAATAAATACAATAATACATTAGCATTCATTACATTTGTCTGGAAAACATGCCCTAAACATGCTCTTGCTTTGTTATTGTTATATTGCATTCTCAGTGCTTTTGTGCCCATTCTGTGTTTTGCTGTCACAAGGCCACCTCTGTCTTGAAATTCTTAATGAATTTCAAACAAAAAATGAATCTAAAACTGTCGCAAAACATCCATGTAAAATATTTAGTTTGTGCTAACTGTACTAGAGACACATGCATCTCTGTGTAGTGCCTTTTATACTCTGTAACTGTGGGCACTAGAGTGATATGGGAGACAAGCAAACTTGAGTAAATAAGCGGTAAGGCATAACTGCAATTCTGGATTCTTTGAATATATTCCTCAGATGGCGCTTTGTAAGCTCCGTTGTTTCTTGTTTGCTGAGGCAACCTAAACATACAAAGGAAGAGATGGAGAAAAAGTTATTTATGGATGCCAGAGTGATAAACATCTAACCTAACTATATAAAAGCAAACATAACAGCACAGTTTTAGTTTGATCATTGACGTTATGGCCATGGTGACGTACATAAAACCAACCTGAAGAATCTTAGTAAACCATGCACCCATTGCAAGTCAGCCTGGACAAACTAATGCACCCTCTCTTTAAGTAATCACTGAAATTATATATAAAGTGATCATTTTAGACAGAATAAAAAATAAAATGTTCATACTGGTAACTCAAAGTTCAGCAACACACCTGACCAGCAATCCTATCCAGATCTCTCTGGCCCTGAGAAGTAAGTCTCCGTCCTCTGTAAGCACGTTAAAAAAAAAAAAAAATCCATCATTTGTCAGGATCAGGACTTTGCAGTCTCAAACCAAGATTCGCCTCTCTTACCCATTGGGGTCCTTCTCCACCATCTTGAGACCCTCCAGGGCCTGGAGGACCTTTCTTGCCACGTTCCGGGAACCTACGCTGAAGTGGGCAGGGCATACACCGTTCCTCTGCCGCCCTCCGTAGATCTTGATCATGGAGCCGACACCCACACCTCCTCGCAGATAAAGGTGACGGGCTGTGGATGCTGTTGACAAGTATGTTCATCCAAAAGACATAAGATATTAAATTGCTGGTGGTACATCCTAAGAAAGTGAAATTCGGTGCATTATGTTTAGTGAAAGCCTATGGAGTTTTCTAGGTCAAGCTGATATAAGAGATCTGTAAGTAAGAGATATGCTATTATTAAATAAAATATAAGATATTGACTCAAAAAATGAATCAATCAATTTTACATTTTTCTGGCTAATGTAACTATTATTTCTTCTTAAATGTTCACTCTTAGTCTTATTTTTATTGTTGTTGTTGTTATTATTATATGCTAATTTAATTTTTTTTTTTGTTTCAGAAGCATGTAGATGAATTAATATATGGGAAGCTTCCAGTGTAATCAACCTGCTCTAGTATAAAACCAGTTGTCATCACATGGAGCCAGCTCCTTGTGCCTGGCCAGCTTCACGGTGTCAACCCACTCTGGGACTTTAAGTTTGCCAGACCTGAAAATCAATAATCAAGTGAGTCAAATGACTGGACTGCTTCCTCAAACAACAGATAGAAGAGAAAAGGCCTATTTCATTTCCCTTTTTTTTTAACCTAAATTTTAAAAGTTTTACTGGAGTGTGGAACTTTAAGTAAAGATGTATGTACAATATAGCTATTTGTTCATTTTATATTAAAAAAATTTAATTATAAAAATACATTTGTCTGTATGTATTCATCTAACTACATGAGTTTATTGCATTTCTAAAAATATTATTACCATAAATGAATTATAAATAATAATAAAAAAAACAATACTTTCTCTTTACATTAAGGTATTGACAGGTGAATATCAGCCAGTGTTGCAGCAGGAGGTTTTTATTTTTTAACTTTTTTGAGCTTCACTTACTTTTTGAGGAAAGCTGACAGCGCCCTGACAAATTCCTGCTGGTTGACATCTTTCACCGTAACACTGGGCATCTAGAAAGCAAATTGCAGACAAAGGTGAGCTCAAATATTACACTTTATATCTCCACAGAGTTGCATGATCATTATTATTATTATTATTATTGTTGTTGTTATTGGACCGAAATGCACCGCCCGTCGCAGCCGTTGGAACTAGCTAACGTTGCTAGCTAGTTTAGCTTACTAGTTATACGTTAAACTGATAGCATAACGCTGTGGCAGCTGTTCATATAAACAGTTCTCACATTGTCTAATAAAAGCAGATATTTTACCGTGTATATGCCCTACAAAGACGACGGCCAGGTGGTCAAGTCTGGTGGAGTTTAGTCCCAGCTTAGACGACAACACGGCGCAACAGCAAAAGGAAGGATGCCCTCATTTGGAAAGGAGCCTGAATGCACCTCGCCAGCATCCTCGAGTTCCTGTTTAACTCAGCCATGAAACCAGAATCACCCACACACTAGCCAACGGTAATAGTCACAATTTATATTTTTAACACGCTGTCTGCTTCGTTTACGTGTCAATTTGATGTTTAAACTGTTAGAAACGAGCTTTGTCGCTGCAGTGACGCTGGGTGTGAGCCGTTCTCGTTGAATCCCAGCAGAGGGTAGTGTTGTGGCACCTATTCCACTTCATCCATTTTTTTTTTTTTTTTTTTTTTTTTGCTGTTTTATCAGTCTCCAAGGATTTTCAAGAAGTGTGCTGCAGTCAGCAGACGAGGAGAAAGCACCCCAGTGAGGAGGACACCGTAAGTGGTGGGTTAGTAAGTCTTTAGTGTCTATTTTACCAGCCAGGCAGCGTTTTTGTTCTCCATACAGTAGCTAATTATGTCAAATAAATCTGGTAACTAGAAGGGAAAGGACACTTGTATCCAAGTTGTCTGTCTGTAAATGCAGGATAACACTTACCCTCCTCCAACAGTGTGTTTTGCACTTATAAGCTATATAAAAGTTAAGTGTCATGGTCTTCCAATTTCATGTATGAAAACATAACTGCTTTCTTTCAGGCTGGTGTCCATACCTCTATGTGCATGAACTGCTGCCTTAGGAAAACAAAGCAGATTGTAGTGACTAATAGTATTTTATTAATAAAAAGTTGTCATTCCCAACATAAATGTGGTTACATCTAAAGACAGCTACCTACTAAGGTTCTAAGGTTCAGCACAGCTCTCCCCTGACATCCATGGCCTGCTTTTCTTCTTCACTTTTCTCATCTCTTTGCATTATTTCCTGACACTCTTGGCATTGTCTAGCTAACTCAATTGAAATTCAACATAACAGCTAAATTTGTCTTTACAGCAACTGTAATTGAAAAAAAAAAAGTTCACAGTAAGTTAACACATCTTTTTCCAAAAAGGACAGGGGAGGTCAACTAGCTAGAGCTGAAGCAATAGGTTTTTTATGGTATACTTGATAATGCAATGTATAAAATGTAAAATAATGGCAAATGTGGGTTACGGGTTAGCAGGGGCAAGGATTTCGTATGTATTTTGACCTGTAGCCAATAAAGCTGCTGAGTAGTCTTCTATATGCATAATATACTTACACACTTGGACTGAATTTTTTAAATCCATATGACAGAAGATGTCTTCAGAGCTAAACTCAGTTAATATATTATTTTTAAAAACTATCAAAATCATTTTAGCTAGCAATTCGTTGTGAATTGTTTTTGGCAGAAATACCTAAATTACCTCATAACAACTTCTTAAACATTGCAGCTTTTCTTAGTTTCATTCTATTGTAGTTTTTTGTTATTGTTACATAAAATGCATGCAAGGTTAAGGTATCATTTTTTTTTGTTCAATAGCTTGAGATATATCTGACATTATTTGTCATATTTTTTGATATATAGTTGGATTAATTATTAGACATACTCTGCATTCCTTACAAAGCTTATTGTACTGTATACAGACTCAGACGTATTGCTTAATTTTAGTAGCTTGCCATACCTGTAGTTTGATGCTATAATTGGGAGTAAATATAAAAAAATGTATTTTCTGGTATGTAGGCTAAAACATATGTGGATTACCATTGGTGTGTGAAACACTGTATCTAAAGCCAAGGTAGATGAACGTGTGTTTACAAATGTGCAGACATGTTCATACACACACACACACATACACATACACAGAGCCCTGTGCGCTCTGTGTCAGCCTGTCTAAGCTTCTTCCCCTCCCCCATCTCAACATCTCTCTCCCCTTTTTTGTCCCCCTCACCCTCTCCTTCTCCTTCGTGCTCGCTCTGTCCTGCCTGCTAGCACTATTTCAAGCCTGTGCCTAGGAGAGAGAGAGAGAGAGAGAGAGAGGCAGGGACACACAGACACACAGATGCGCAGTTAGAGAGACAGAGGGGAGGGGAAGGCAGGCAGGATTTAGAGTTCAAGTGCACGTGCAGAAAACAGGCTGAATAGAAAGGAGCCGGAGCAGAAAGGAAACCAGGAAAAGAACGGCAGGGGCGGGAGACAAAGCCCACAGTAGCTCTTTCTCTTCTTCTTTCTTCCTCTCTATTTTCTTCTGACAGAAAGAGAAGGTATTAGCTTTGAAATGGGGGGTGGGGGAGTACAAAATCCAAATGCGTGAGTATCAAAGAAAAAAAAAATGTATTCCTATTCCTGCCCCCTCCTCTTTCCTCTCCCCACTGACACACTCCTCCTCTATTCCTCCCTCTTGGATATTTCTCCATGAACCCCCAGTCTCTCTCTTTCTCTCGCTCTCTCTCTTGCTGGCTGTTCTTTCTCTCCCCTCCCACCTCACATGCACACACCCCGGACTCCTTCCCACTCCTTCCCCTCACTCGCGCTTACTATCCACTTTCACTGGAGACTGATCGCAGCAAGCTCGGTTTTTTCCTCCTTTTTCTTTTGGGTTCTGTTCTTTGATTTTAATTATGACCTTATGTATGGTGGCACCACCACACAGACGTTTCACCCATACTATGCGTGTCGCCCCTGAAAAAGACAGGCCGTGGATTGTTCCTACATTAGACTGCATGCCACAAACCGCTTGTCCTTTCCTGTAAACAGTTTTTTCTATTCTTCTGCAGTATTTTTTTTTTCAACTCAAAACTCGATATCTGTTTAGAAACATTTTTAAAATCGTATCTGTATACTCAAACAGAGGGTTGAAGAAAAAGAAGCGTGCCTGATTAATGGGCAGATGAAGGGGACAGAGGCGAAGAATGAGGGGAAAATGGAGAGCATGGTCTGTGGGAGAAAGACAGAGAAAGAGAGAAGAGTGGGAGAAAGAGTACCGGCACTGGCAAGGAAAACGGGAGGGGGAACAGAGGGGAAGGTGAACCAGTAGGGGATAGACTCAGGAAGGAAGGATGGATAGGAATTGGAAAAATCGCGGGAAAAGGGAGAAAAGGCAAAACTCCAGAATCAGTAGAAACTGGACTTTTTGCAAGACTCAGGCTCCTATTCTGGTTGCCTCTGATTTTTGTTTTTTGACATGATTTTTCATCACTTCTACGGTCACCCTCTCATTCATCTGTGAGTATACTGTATGTACAAATTCTTTTCCTTTCACATACATGCTTTCTCTCTGCCTTTCCTTTTTTCTCTAAAACATTCTCTTCTCCCTCCCTTTGCCTTCGTTTCATTTTTTGTTGTCTGAAAAATGTGTTCCCTAGGTTGCTAATCCCCCCATCCTGTTTGTCTATCCCATCTCGCGCTCCAGTTCTCTCCCTATTTCTTTTTTTCTTTCTTCCTTCAGCTTTTCTTTATCGTGGGTTATCACTGTTGTCTTTGCCTCTCCTTGAAGGATTACATCTGCTCACATTTAGATGAGGGCTTTGGAAAGGGATCACTGAGTGCACCCAGTTTTAGGGGGCCCATGCATGGGAGGCCAGCACATGAAGGAGGCAGGGTGTGTGCATTTGTGTGTGTACCTTTATTAGTCTTGTGTATCTGTGTGTCTGTGCATGTGTGTGCTAGTATTTTAGGGTGTGATTTAGAGTTAAGTGAGCCGGCACTTACGGACATTCACCCATGCTTAAGCGGGGTCTAAACAATCATCTTTCATGTTTCATATTCAGGGAATGATTATGCAATGTTGTTAGTTATAAAAACATTTGAAACGTAAGGAGAGATTTTAAAATAATATAAATCGAAGAGGTGAAAATACTGTTAAGTACTGCTGGGGTTCTTCTCTTATAAGATTTTTCACTCCTCCCATGCTTCCCCCCTTTTCTATTCTATCTTACATCCGTTCATCCGGGTATCCCCAATCTGTCTGTTGGTTCGTCTGTAAAGACAAAACTCACAGCCTGAGATGTAGTTTGGCATCAACGAAAGATAACGGTTGATTTATTCCAGGCTGTCAGCTAAGTAACAGACTGGAGTCACTTTCAGCAAGTTTTTCATTTTTGTAACCTGCATATTTAAGATGACTTTTTTTTTTTTCATCTGGTGAAGCTACAGGTAAAGACGCAGGCTTTGGTGCAAATCTCAGATGTAAAGATGTCGACACTAGTGGATTACATGAGTGCATTATTGTACTGTAAGTACAATCAACATTACACTATGTGGCAGACAGGCATACAGTATTTAAGTCATATGATATACAAGTCTGTAACCATCTATTTCCTGCATCGAGTATACCTTTTTTTCCCGTGGTGTCAGCCTCAGATATCTCCTGGCATCCCTTTCTTTTCCTTTGTTTCCTCGTGTTTTATATCTGCCTGCTCTGTTTTTTATTTACTTAGCCTTCTGTTATCGCAGCCCACATTTCTTTATCACTTTTCACAGTTGTTATCTATATTTGAGATTGTTCACTGGTATCGTTCCGAGGAGAGTGCATACGTGTGTGTTCCTCCGACGTTGATGTTCTTTATTGGTGTGAGTGTGTAAACGATAGGCTCTCAAACACCATTTGATTGTTTTTGCTTGTCACTGCCTTTTTCATCTTGTTTAAATTCTGTTTATTTTGTTTCGGAGCAAGGTAAAGTTATTGAAGTTATGTGAGGACATAGCGGTCAAAAACCTTTTAACAGTGCAGGTATTTTTAAAAATAAGTGCTGCAGATATAAATAATAAAGAAGCTAATTGTATAGTTGATGCTGTTACATAACAGTTGCTGGCCTAGTTCTTGAATAATATTGAGTGTCTAAATGTGTGTTAAAAATATTCATATGCAGTGCTTTGATTAATGCAGAATGATTACTGTGACAGTTATAGGTAGACATCATCACTGCATTTTATAATAAGCCAAGAGGGGAGGGGGCTTTTGTTTAGTAGTATCTGAGGCTCGACCTTTTCATGAACTCCACTGTAGCTCTTCAGAAAATGAAAAGCCTTTGATGTGAACATTTTTAGGAATTAGACATCTGCACTTGTCAGCCAAACACTCAGAAAATATTAGGGAAGATTAATTCCCTTAGAGCCCTCAACTTGCAATTATTTGTTTTCACACTTGAATTTTATGTTACCAAAACTGCTCAGCACCTTTGATTCCACTCCTAAGGAGATTTGATAGTAATGCCAGTGTAGTGGGACCCCCAGGTAATGAAATATTACTCAGACAGACCTGGTGTTATGTAATCTTACATAACTGAGGCAGCAGCACAGCAGACTCGTGATCAGGGGCTCTGGAGGAGAAGCTATATGGGTCTGCTTATGGTATGAACTCACTGGCAGGGTCAACACACTCCTGAATACCTGGGCCTTAAAGGGGAAGAGGCCCCCACTGCAGTATCCGCACATATGAACTTACTGTGCATGACACCTAAAAGCCGAATACAGTAGAATATAGTTGAATTACCTCATCTATATCAAATTGGTTGGCTCATTTATTAATTTTATGTACATTTTCCAAATCTCTACTGTTCCTATGTTAAACTAAAGATTAGCTGCTATTTTGCAAATTAACTTAAAGTCATTCCCTCAATCTAATAATGGCTTTGCTCAAACAGAGCGTGCCCTGCTAGGATTAGTCCACCTATAACTAGCTCACATCTGACTGTACAGCTCTCTTTTAACGGTATGGTACAGCTGGACAAGGTACGAGAGTCTGTTGCCATCCCCATGATTCTGTACCAGCTCTCTGTAAATCTTGTGTGCATCTCATTTATAATTGATGACATTCAACCACAGCATACATTAATGGATTGTACAGACCTCCGGAATTCCCATGCAAGCTATCACACTGTGTAGCAGCTTTGAATTTGTGCTGCTGAATTTGCTGGAAATTGACACGCTGAATAGTGCTGGTGCAACAGCCTAACAGGCCTGGTGTGAAACACAAATCAAACAATGAAATGCCTGCATTAATCAGGAGGGCTGTATTTAATGGAGGTCAAAAACATCCTGAAATAATAGACATAGGGCCAAATAAAATATTAAATGTATTATTTTATTTGATGTCACTATGTATGTACAACTATTTTTAGTATGTGATTAAAGTGATCATATTTGCTTAAATATAAAGCAAGGGTAACGTGAATTAAAATTAAGGATGAGATTGGATCTGGTGTGTCCTGACAGACAAAAAAAAAGACAAATTATTCAGAATCGGTTCAAAAATTGTATCAAATAAACCTTATTATACAGAATACCTATGATTCTCTGGATAATATTCCAAATAATGTCTATTTGTCTTTCAGGTTGACCCTTGGAAACAACCTAAACTTTTACACTGAAGACAACCTGAACTTTTTCCTTTATCAGGTAAGGAAATATTTACTGTTTATTTAATTCAAAATCCTACATGATAAGTACTTTACTGACTTTACTTTCTATATATCCTGCAAAGACTGACTCTAAGTATAGGTCTGTGTAAAATCAAGTGCTTTACTGAACAGATTTTTGCTTAATGGCTCTCAGCAGTCAGGAACTCTTGGTCAGCCATTTTAGTCTGTAGCCCGATCGAAACGTCGATGCACCATCAGAATAATTGAATTACTCTACCCTGAGTCATTGTGTCATGATTAACCTCACAGATATGTGCTAACTGTGGGCCTATGTGAGAGAAGCAAGCAGACAATCTTTCATTTTACTAGTATGCCTGTTTGAGTAACAGAGTTGGCTGTGAACAAGTGGAAGGGTCATCTGGTGGTCACATCCCAATTATCAGATGTTGTTGAAAAGTCAGAGAGTATTGGTAGAAAGAGCAGCTTGTGGCCTTGAAGCTAGCTTTGGAGATGCCTCACATTACATTTTTGTCTTTGTGCTGATGTCACCCCCATGCCCCCGGTGCAGCAGCCTGAGAATAAGAGCTACATTCTGCCTCCCTGACACAATAGAGCCCTTCTTGCCCTGATATTTTCACAATGTGTTTTTGCAGGGCCCTGTGCACACATATGCACACACATTCTCTGCAGGCAGCACAGAGCATCAATTCAAAGCTCGTTGGGCTTTGCACTTCACCTGATATTTCCATTCTTGTTGAAGGTGTTTGCTCAGAGATTTGTAGCAGTTTGCTTGCACTGTCATGAAGTGCCATGTAAATACACTGCAGGTAATTTATTAGATTTCCAGATTAATTTTCACCCCCATGTAAAAATGGGAAATGTTAATGCTGCTTTATAAACTGCGTAGTGTCTGTAGCTCGTGTGTACTCGGGAGACCGTTGAGGTGATATATAAATCAATGATCAAAAAGGCATGTAAGGCACTGCAGCACAGTTAGTGGGCCAAGGGGCATTATCTGAGGACTGAAGAATGTGTCCGGGTTGGCAGGGAGAATTCCTCAGCCTTGTGTGACTAGGTCAGTGCACTGACAAGAGTCTGCCACCTATTTTAGCATGCGCACAGCCACCCTGCGCCTCTGTCTCATTGCTCCTCTCTATCTTTTTCTAATTCTACCCGCTTGTCTTTCTCTTGCCCCCCTCCTTCTATCTCTGTCTGGCTCCAAGTCTGTCCTTCTTTCTTCTCTTCCTTTCTTTTGCTTTTCATCATTACATCTTTTGTTCTTTCTGCTCAGTCTTTGTCTCTTTCTCTCTCTTGTGTGTCTGTTTTAGTTAATGTCTGTCTTTGAGTCATACGTTTAATTTTTTTGTCCTACTTATTTGTCCCCACGCACTTCTTGCTGGTGTTTTCCATTTTCAAATATTTAAGCCTTCAGGTATTTATACGCCAAGCATTATTATACTGTCATTGTCCTCTGGTTTATCCATTCACTAACTAATCTTTTTTTATGTATCAAGTCTATCTCTCCCTCTCTGTCTTTTTCTGTGGCACATTGAGTTCAGTGCTGCAGGTGCTTATGAGAGGACGTGTTGGGAGTGCAGGGAAGAGAGACAAAAAAGACACAGACATATACATTCTCTTTATGCTCGTGAATATGACACTGGGATGCTCTGTTATTACTGCAGTACTATAGAATACATATGGAGCCTGGTGATGCTGGTCATGGATGATTTATATGGTACGTTCCCACATACAGGCTGAGGACTTTCATACCAGCTATCTGTATTCCTGAGTGAAGGAGTTTGCAGAGTCTCACCTCTTCACTGGCTGATAGCAGGGGTGACAGACAGACCCCAAGGTACAGAATTGCTTTCGCTGATGGCACATGTGACGATTTGACACATTCTGAAAGTCGCACACAGGCTCACTGAATGGAAGCACATTTCTTGCTTTTACACAGATGTACAGAGTGCACAGTTGTATACCTCATGCAAAAGTATATTGGCAGCCACATCTGGAGATACCCTGGTTCCCTTGTATAGTACATCTATATACATGTAAATTATATGTGAAATACTGATTTTTTTTTTTTTTTTTAATGATTTATTTTTTCACCTTTGTTTGGTAAACATGTTTGTGGTTTTCCACATGAGGACATTATAATCACTGTGAGAATAAAAAAAAAATCAGGCATACTTTTCTGTTATTGACAGAATATATATTGTGTTTTTTGTATATGAACTGTTTATGAACTAGTCATCATCATACTAAATTATTAACTGTCATGTCAAGTTTCTGGTTCCAGTTTCTCAGATGTGAGGATTTACTGTTTTTCTGTTTCATATTACTGTAAATCACATATCTGTGGCGTTTATACTGTTGTACTGTTTAACAAAAGAAGACATTTGAAGATGTCACATTGACCTCTGCAAACTTGTGATTTTTACACATTTTGTAGATGAAACAATGAACAAATTAACTGAAGAAACTATCCAGAGATAAGTATTCAATAATGAAAATAATCTTTAGTTACAGTCCTAATACATTTACATGTACAACTAATTTTAATATTATTTCCCAGATTTTGACAGCATACCACAGTAACTGTTCTGGCATGTCTGTCTCATAATCCATTTAGCTAACTTGTTAATTGAATTGTTAAGTGAACAATGTAATTAAACATATTTTCAGCATTTCAGAAACTGACCCCAAACAACAGAGTGATACATGTTACATTTAGAGCTGAAATTATTAGTTGATGAATTAATTAATAGGTCAACAGAGAATCAATCTGCAACCATTTTGATGATTTATGAGCCATTTATTTTATATCACCATGAGCTTTGAGAACTTGTGATGTATTTTCCAGTTTTTAATTTTAAAAATAATCGACAAATCAATCAGTAACAAAAATAACAGCTGGTTACATCCATAATACACATAAAGGTCACCTTGTGTGTGTGAGAGAATTTGGAGCTCTTCAATTAATATTTCAATTAGCTATGACAACATGGGTGCTGATGTTTGTTTGTTTCTGTGTGTGTTTGCGGGGCTTGCCACCAAGCACCTAAAGCCCTGGCACTCTCAGACAGTGAAGGGAGGTGAGATGTGAGTAATAGCAGTGACTGATGATGTCACAGACGGCATCGCGCCGCTTCAGCTGCCCCGATGACCCGGCTTAAGGATGGAGGCAGCAGCGTGCAAGCCCCCGTGGGTAACGCACGCCAAAGCACATTAGAGGCAGGGAGATGGAGAGAGGCATGGATGGAGCACACAGAACACAGCTCAAGGGGACAGAGAGAGACAGAGACAAAAGAGAGACAGAGCAAGTGAAAGAGAGAGACAAAGAGAGGGAGAGGTTGTCAGATGCTGATGTTTGCCTCTCCATGCTTTTTTTTTTTTAGCGGACTGTCTGGTTGGAGTTGATGTTCTATATCACTGCCTCAGGTACCAATCACTCTCTCTCTGTCTCTCTGTCCCTCTCTCTCTCTTTGTTTCTCTCTCTGTGTCTCTGTCCCTCTCTCTGTAGCTCTCTCTGTAGAGTTTACTCCCTCTTTCACATAAATTAAAATACAGAATAATCTTACAAGACCGTCTTATAGATGGTTAATTAAAAAATGAAGTACAACAGTTTTGCTACTCAGTTGATTATTAAAATCATGTATCATATAAAAACATTTCACCTTTTCAAATATGAGGTTTAGCTGCTTTTCCACTTTTGAAGTTACTGATTAATATAAAAACAATCAGCAGATTAATTAAATATATAAGAATAATTAATAGTTGCAGTCCTACATAGGATGGCTATTACTCACTTTAGTGGCCCTTTTTCCACATCTAACACACATTTTTATTTCTGCCTCCTTCTTTATCTCATTTGTATCCATGGTCACTGGTACTATCTTTACTCACTGTGAGAAACATCCAAAGGTGAAAATGATAGTGGGAGTTCAACAAGGGTGAAATGAGCGACAGTGATGTAGTTGAAGGACTGCTGAGCTTGCTGCTTCTGACATTATTCTCCACACAAGTCTGATAGATTGACTCAGAAGGCAGCTGTCAGTGGTTGCAACTCCTCTCACCCAGTCTCTTCTTTGCTCCACTGGGTCCACTGAGTGCTACAAAATATACAATTTATGGTGATTAATTTGAAGCAGTAGCATCATCTATGTATTGTATCCCTGAGACACACTAAAGGACAATACAATGTGTTATCTACAACCTGACTGATACAGGAATAGCTGCTTCGATGCAAATTTCCCACCATCTGATTTAGACATGGCTTAATCCACATTATATGGCTACAGAAGATTAGACACTCATGTTTAATTTAGATCTGAAGTAAGTAAATTAAATGGGTAATGAATTTACTTGGTAACTGACCGTTACTTGTCATAGTAAAAATTATAGTAAAGTAGTGAAATAAAATGAGCAAAGATGTGTATTATGCACAGCTTCTAAAATGTTAATATCTGCTGGTTTCCACCATAAAATTGTAAATTGAAAAGCACTTTGGGCACATAGGTATGAGCTCTGACAACTATTTTCTGACCAGAAAATCCATTAATCAAGAAAATAAGTGACATTAATTGAAAAATATAAATAATTGCTAGTTGCGTTTTTGGTTAAATTAATTACAGTCATAGCCATAGTAATTATAACAGTGAGTGATACATCATATGTCAGAGTTCATTCTTTTTTTTATATATACAGAAAGAAAAGCATAGTTACAATGTGATTAAAGTTAAATATTTTTAGTGCTACTGTGCCATAAATAATAGGGTTTTTACATAAGAGATTACTAATAGACAATTTTACTTTGTTTAGATTGTCAGTACAGTCAAATCTACTTGAATAGTAAAAATAAAAACTAATTTAACCAGATATTCTCCAAATATAGTGTGCAGCTTACAATTGCTCACTGTCAGTTAACAAAAAAAGTGTGATAGCATTCATTGTCCCTTTTGCCAACTAATATAATTATTCTCTAAAACTGAACAATGTCATTTATATCATATATTATTTTCTCTAAGGCATCATAGAAACTGCACTCAAGACTATCTGAGGCATCTTTCACTGAAATCTATCTTAAGAGTTAAGGAACCTTGAGTTACAAGTGGAGAGCGCGCGTTCACAAGCACTTAGTTGTTTGTGTTTGTTTTTGCCGCTATCACTTCAAAGTCTCATTCAGTTCCGACTCCCAAATGGCTCTTGATTCTTTGATCTCACAGCAGAGAGATGAGCAGACACACAAAACTGAGCAATCCTGTTTGCAATTTCAAGGATGTACTCCAAAGCAAAAGAATCTCAAATATTTTTCAGCATAGGTGGAAAGCTCTTCTCTGGAATTTATAAATAGACCCTATCCTGATAACTGTACGTGAGATTACAAATACTAGAATATACAGTAAATGAAGCAAAAAGATAAATACCACAAATACTTTATAATACCCAAAAATGTAATAGACCAAGAAGATGTTATTAATTTTGCTCAATCCCATCCACCCATGTACTGCTCAGCTCAAAATGTATTCTCAACATTAGATATATTTGATCAAATCTCTGGTGAGCTCTCCATCACAAAAATGAATATGGTGAACCAGTATATCATATTTCTGTAGAGGACCAAATGTACAGTTAAGCACAAGTGTCAGTCAAGCGTTTTCCATTAGAAATCTTTGATCAATTCCAAACCAAAGAAATGAGAGCAAACCAGAATAATGCCTAATATTTAGAGCTGTCAGTTTGTTGATATTGACGCTCATTGCAAACTGAATATTTTTCAATTTTAGACAGTTGGTCAGACAAAAATTTAATCTGAACACATTGTCTTCACTTCACAGAAATCATTATATGCTTTTTTTTTTTTGCTCTTTTCAAACATTTTGTAAAAAAAAAAAGAAAGGAAAAGAAAAGAAACAACAATCTGTTATCTGTTAATAATAGCTGTAAATCATATTTGAAGTAAAATGTTATTTCTTTAAAGTACTATTTAATCCTTATAGTAAAACAATGAGCAATGCTATGTTAGAGTTCTAACCCTGTCCCATCTGATCTGAATGTGTTTTTGCAGGTTTGGCTGAACATGTTGAGCTCAAACAGGGAGTTTAAGTTGAAAGGTCAGAATTAAATCCTTGCAATCCTAAGATTTTAAATCTTCTCATGCCTCATGAGAAGGAAATGTCTCATTTAGTGCAGCATAGAAGTAAAACGGTCAAAGTTCACTTTGACTACAACTGCTGTGTGCAGACAGTGGCAGACATTGCTGATGTGAAATCTCTGATCAAGTTTTGTTTAATTACAGCCCAGATCAGCTCAGTCATCAACTGTGTTAAAACAAAAATGCAGTTTCACAAATAGTGAGGCCACCATACTCCAATATTAGAAGAATATTGTCACCATTACAAGCATGGAAAATAGTTGAGTGTATTAAACAAAAGGATTAGATTAAAAATTAAGTAGAGAGGTTAATCATTTTATTCTGGCACAATTTTAGTACATTTTCAAGGGCTTTTCATAAAAAAATAAAATACTACAAAGTGTCAGATTAAGAGTAGAGATATATAGGGAAAAATGCGCTGTCTTGTCTCATTTCACTACAAGGGTGTGTTAAAATGAGTACCAGTGAAGCAGGACTGCTGGGCTTTTCTCTTTGCTCTTATGTGTCTGTCTGTTTTCCTCTAACTCGCTTAACCATCCATTTTAACTGTCAATGACCTCAATGCACTGAGGTTTTGGCTCTAGAAATGAGTGGTCTTTCCCAAGTGTACAGTTAGTCGCTGTGCTGCTGGTAACACATCACCCTCTCCAACCCACCAACACCCCTCCTCCTCCTCCTCCTCCTCCTTCTCCTCCTCCTCCTCCTCCTCCTCCTCCTCCTCTGTGGTGCATCACCTCACTCACTTGCTTTCAATCTCTGCTTCTCTCTCCTTCAGTCCCTGGCTTAATATTGATCTGAATTCATTTGTTTCCTATTGATCTGCCACTCCACCCTCTGCCGCATTGAGCAAACACAAGGACACACACTATGTGCACACAAGCCTCATACACACACTTGTACAGATGCAGCACATGCACGTCTCATACAAGACTCACACATGCGCACGTGCAGAGAAAAAAAGGCTAAAAACAGCTATTTAGAATACTGTTATATGTAAGCTGCTTTGAAGGTTAATATGCACAGAAACACTGCAGGCAGAACCGCAATCACATACTCTTCATCTGAGAGATTTCAGAGGCTGAAAACACGAAGGTCTGGAGAGGTCTCAGCTCACACATCAGACAAGTTAATGACATACAAAGGAATCTGGATTCCATATTGATCCAACACTTCAGGAGTGAGATGAAAACACACGCAGTCTAGGGCTGGCACTGGCAGGCAACACAATTACAGCTGCACTTCATGTCGCAGGTTTGCTGAACAGTTCTCAGGATCATTAGTACAACAAATGAAAGGAATTCAGATTGGGGCTAATTTTGCAGAGAGGTATATGAGCCAAGATGTCATTTGTGGCAGTAATTGTGTTTTCCTTGAAGGCCCTTTAGAAATAAATGATCAAATTAATTCAGGCAAATTTAAGGCTATACTGTGTTGACTGACAGATAACAATGGGGTATCATTTATTAAAGGATAGCACGAAAACCTAAAAAATGAAGAATTTTCTAGAAATACAACACATGGAAAGTTTTGAGAGGAGAAAATTAATATTATTTCATACTTTTTTTTGCTATCAACAAAAGCTATATAGAAGCCGAAATCAACTCGACTCAAAATAAGCTACAGAGGACATGATCATGGTAATGAACATGTGACCTAGTGCAGCAGTGTGTCTCATTGATGTTTTTAAATAGGTTTTGGACAGAATAAAGCAATAAATATATAATAAAAATAATAATTAGTCATTTGGATCAACTCATAGCTGGCTTTAGTCTTTCCACATGGGATCCTTTTCTAGTAGCAAAAATGTTTGCAAAGCCCAGTGCATTTCAAGTGGTGGGTCTCTGTCTTCAGTATGTTGTGACAGGTTGACCAACCATTCCTGTGGCCCCACGAGCTATTCCAAATTTTTGGTTGGTGGTATCAAGTTGCCATGACGCCAGACTGTTTGTCCTGCCCTCTGACCTCCTTTCAGGACATGCTGTGCTCAGCCAGACTGCATCTCCAGCAGTGGCTTGAGTTCAAAGGGCCAGGGGGAGGAGTGCTGAGGGGGAGAGGCTGTGCTTCCTGTTGGTAATATTAGATAAGATGTACCACAGGCAATACTCACCCTCCCTAAGTGCATGCAGACAGGAACACGCAGACCCAGATCCAGTATACCCACACTTGTGAGAATTAATGAGCACACACACTAACACAAGAGCGTCACATCTCTATCTCTGTTGCTTTTCATTGTGTTGCACTGTCATAATTATTGCATTTGTTTGGCTCAGTGCTGTTTTATTTATGACTCTGGGTTGTATTTTCTAGCATTATTAATGTATTATTCATCACTATTGTCTTTAACTGTCTCCTCTGTATGTGTATTTTTGTGCCACCCTCTCATTCATGCTTTGTTGATGGCAAAGTATTCATTCTCACCATTATCTCCCTCTTTGTTAATGTATTTCATACTTTGCACACAACGTCTGATGCGTCCTCTGTCATAAATGCTTGCCTTTTTATTTATGTCTTTTTGCTGCTGTGTGCTTCATCTCTAATCAGGGATTGGTCTATTATGATTTAATTATCTCATAGTAGTCATTCATGATTGAGTTCAGGACATTTGTTTCTGAAAATGGCACTACTAGACTATGTGGCCTAGATAAAAGCCCAGATAAGGTTGTGTCTGGGTGAGTGACTATTTATTTACATATCCCAACTTCATGGCTCAGTGTGTTTATTGATGTTCCCCTTCCTATCCTGTGGTATGCTAATAATCTGCATGATGCTCTGCTGATTTCAGGAATGCTGTGGTCAACCATAGAAGCTTCCTAGTGAGAAGAGAGCCATGGGAAAAACCTCAAACCAGATCTCAATTGCGAGGTAAATGCTTTGGCAACATCTGTTTCTTCCCGTTTATACCAACAAAGGCTCTTTGAATCTGGCTGAAATGAAAGAGAGAGCAAACAGCTTGAGAGATCAGAGCTAGTGATGGAGAACATCAACTCCAAGTATACAGACAGACTCTAACTTTTCCATGTTTCTCGCGTTCTCTTTCCACCTGTATCATTTATTTTTACCCTCATCATAAAACACAAGTTATTTCTTGCGTTGACAATGCAAAATTGGTATATTGCCACCACTATAAACAAACTACTCCCCTTTTGTTATTCTACTATATAATGAAACCTGCTAAAAGAAGCCATTATGTTGCATGTTATTTAACATAATTACATATGGCACCTCGTATAATTGCTTCATCATTATTCTCTCTCTCTTTTCTTTCTCTGACAAAAAACATACTTTATCAAGTAACAAAAATTACAGTATATTAGCCTCCCATCATTTGTAACCCGCAGAGCCAAACCAGCAATAGGAAAACCAATTTAAATGGTACATATTATTTAAAATCCACACAGGACATATATAAAAGCCCTCATTATAGAATAAGAACATTAAATCGTTAGTGTTCATTTTGTAAGCCGAGACGTGTTGTGTGCATGGGGCATATTTGTCAACGCACACACAAAATACACACTGTCTCTCCTACTCTCAACAACAACACACAAATATATACAGGATGTGCACAGACACATAATGGCCCACACAACCCAATAGCCATGGACAACAGTGCCCTAGCAACCATTGGGCATCATGCCAAGCCACTGAGGTTGCCTAGTAGCGTGTTCCCATGGTAACGTTTTCTGCCTTTGTAAATAAGGTACGAGCAGAGCGAAAAAGGGGAATCTCATTTTATCTTGAGAGAGCTAATAATTTATGGTTTGTGAGTAGCTGATACTTATCCTGGCCCTGCACCAAGCCTTCATTTGACTCAAGAGGTACATCTACATCGATGGGGCTCTCAGGTCCAAGTCCTTGCTTAGATCAAGTTTTGAGGGAGAGAGAGGAGAAACGTGGTCTTAGTTTTCTTTAGGGTCTCTAAATTACATATTCATTATAAATATTATTGTAAAAAGAATCCTTTGATTATGTAAATTATAGGTTCTAGACAACATGAAGACATATAAGAAGTAAAATCTCAATTTTGGATGTGTTTTCTGATAAAATTTGATTTAACATTGTGTGTATTTATCTATTTGTCTAGTCACACAGTCATTTACACGTCTTTTCTTTAATTTTCTTTTGATTTTCTTTCATTTTTTCTAACTCTGTTGATTTAAAAAAAAAAAAACTGTTTACCTAAACAGCGTGTGTTCCTCTTTAAAATTGACTAGACCAGCAGCAGTCCTTGGTTCTGAGTTCGAGAACGCTGTCTGAGGCCTGTATGCCTGTTGAGCTGGCACTTGCCAGGCGATTCATAGCTGCAGTTAACAGTTTATGCGCTGTCACTGGGCAGATTTTGCTGTTCAGTGCCCCTACATTGTTTGGGTGGTGCCGTAGTCTGTGCGTCACTTCTCAAAGACGATGAGTGGTTGAGTGTAATCTGAAATCCTCATTCTGTTTTTGAGAACAGAGCTTTAACAGTTTTTGTGTATTTTTTAAAAGAATGGTTTCTGTCTAATTGACAAAAATGCCCTATTCCGTTACAGTGCCGTTTTTTGTTTTTTTTTTTTGGTCACATTTGCCGTGAGATCGAAGCTAGTTGATGGTTTTTCTCTGACTGTCCTGTTTTTGGATATTATGTTTTTGAAGACTTCAGAACAGAATGCTAATTGTTTTAATGCCACCACTTCTCAAAATCTTAAGACTGATTGTGTCAAAAACCCAAAACATAGCAGTCATGCAAAATTCCCATTTAATTTAACAAGCAACAGCATTTCAGGTCTTAAATTTTGACTACTTTATCCTATTGCTGCTAAATTTATCATTTGGAGTATTTCTACATAATTGGTCACTTTTTATAAATTGAAACAAACTTCTGCTAATTGTCTTGAATCTGTTTATTATAAATTTCATGGCTAAAGTGTCAGTAGAGCTTCTTATTAAAGAAGCAGAAATGAACATTTATTGTTTCTCTGTAGTTTTCATACAAAATTTCTATGCTATTAGTATTCCCTCAAGTCCTCTGGGGGATAATCCATACCCCCAGAGTTAAATTAATAAACTGAATTACTGCTATATTCATTTTTTGTGTGATTACATAAACAGTATTACAAGAATTATTCAAAAACTGGCAGTAAATATCCTTTTAGGAAACCATTTGTAATTGACTAACAACATCTTGAGCTGATTTCATAAAAATACATATATTTAGCTATGCTTAGCATCCAGGGCTTTTATTTCTTCATCCAGTAATTACTTTGTTGCTCATGGACAAATTGATATAGTATCCAAATGCTTGCAACACTAAAACAGTGTTGTTATGAATGATGAAAATGTCAGTACAACAGCCAAAACAGAGTTGCAAACTAATAAATCTGACATCATCCATGTTTTCTTGAGATGCAGAAATGTCATGACATGACTAGAAATAACTTGATTGTGATGCCTTGGGAGTACAACCAATTTTCCACCATTTTTAGGTTCATTAACTTTTTGGTGATTTTACGTATACCTAGATATTTCTTTAGCTCAACATGATTAATTTGTTTTCACTCTTTTGAGTCGGCTAACTGTAATCCTCACAAAGCTTCGTCTGACCTGACACCACCCAGGGTTCAGGCTTATTCGCCACCCTGGCCTCTGGTGCAGGGGCTTCCCACCAGACTCACATTGGCTCACAAACACACCCGGGCAGATTGGCAAAGAACTGGCATTGGCACAACCATGCCGCATTCATGCGTGATCCGCCTGTGAATGAGAGGTTTTAAAAGGGGAGGAGTGGAATCAAGGGGATGAAAGGAGGACTTAGTTGGCGTGAACAGAAAGATTGCCTGAAAAAAAAAAAGTTGTGAAAGATTTCGAGGCCTGAAATGCTCAGCGATAAAGGACGAATACGAGGCAGGAGGATGGCCAAAGAAAAAATCTGAAGGGCAAGCGGAGGGTGGGCTTTTAGTGTGGCAGAGTGCAGTGGAGAGGGGCAGGGTGAATGGGTTTGCATTTGGAAGCTGGCCAATAAATAAAAGCAGTCCATGTCTCTATTAAGCATATGGTGCTGCCATATCTTTTGAAGCTAACACTTAGTTGGCTTGTTTTACATTTAATGATAGTTAAACGATAAATCTTCAGTGCAATTAACAAGTTGAGACTGATTTCAAATGGCTTTTATCCTCGTAATGTAATGGACCAAGACCCAGCACAGCCATTCATCACTGTATACATATTTACTTGTGCTATGCCATACATATTAATATGCATTTATGGCCCTGGAAGGCAATAGAGTGAGTTACCTTTGTAGAATCACTGATACCCCACTTGTATATGTGAATCTTCGTCAGTGAGGCTGCAGTCATCTAAGAATATAAGGTTGTGTTTTTGGTATATTGACCGAGCTGAATATAAGGCCTAGCCACTCAGCTGTGCAGCAGCTATCAAAAAATCAATGAGTCCACGAGGCACACAGGAGGAGTGTCAAAACACAGCCATTGACTGCTAACAACAGCCAATTTGCTGCTTCTGCAGGAGATCACCTTAGCTAGATGTCGAAAGTGTGGGTGCACATCATTATTTATGGAGTATAATGAGGGAGATTGACTGGATAGTGCTGTTACTCCAAATTGCCATCCAATTACTCACCCATTAGATCCTATTTGTTTCCTTAAACAGTACTCTACAATGCACTGGTTTCTGAATTACCCTGAAAATATTTTATTAAACAGTACAAATCAACTTATCCTGTTTTGATATGCTGAGACACAATTCCCGAGGTTTTGAATTTAGACACAGTCTAGATAAAATACCACCTGTATCTGTATTTACTGTTATTATTCCACTCGTTCATCCATTTACTCTCATATTTGGACCATGTATGGTTAATATGAGGCATAGCCATTTTTACAGGCAACACTAAGCTAGCATCATTTACTGGCTTCTCTGTGGCACTTCTGAACTCTCTGTGGTGATTAACATCTGTGACACTGTTTGGCCTTATTTATATAAAGACCTTAGGGCAGTGAAGTGCTGTTCAGTACTGCCACTATACTGTTAGGTAACACTTGCTCATAATCTACAGCCAGAAGGTCAGTTTTGCCTTTTTAGGAGCAGATAGGTTTTTGAAGAATCATTTATCATTATGTTGTGAAAAGCTATGAAACAGGAGGCAACATATAAGAATGCATCAAAGGAACCTGGTGATCTGCAAGCACACAAAAAATCCTCTCATAAACCCATGCATGTGTCACAAATATGTTTATTTTTATTAGTAAAAGATTTCAAAGAAATTATTTTACAATTTGTTGCATGTTGTAGATATACAGGAAATATAAGACATTATACATTGTATTATAATGTCAATCATGAATGTATTATAATGTACAGTGTATTATACATTATACATTATAAATTAGGTAGACATATAAATGGCATAAACTATATGAAATAATTTTAAATTGATTTAAAAACATGTTGGAGCAATTAAACTAATAGTGCATTTAATGTGCAGTGAAAGATATGAATTAACCATTTCCCTGTTATTATAATCACATTTATGTAACACTAATCTGCAAAAGCAAATACGATACATTTTGAAGGAAGGTTAATTGTGACTACATTGTGGATTATATTTTTCTATTAATGTAATGAGGAAAAGTTAGTTATTAAAGTTTATATAAGATATTGTTAAATATTAAATGCTGATTGTATCAGGAAAATGTTCGCACGCAACATATTTGATTTCCAAAATCTTGCAATACGATAGCCCCTTGTAGTGAGGACAGCATTATTAAATTTTGTATGGTTCTAGTCACTTGCCATACTTGGTTAAGGTTTGGATAAGATTGTGGTCTGGTTTAATACAGAAATAGTCCATAGTGACACAAGGCAAAGTTTTAAGCCTCACTCTTAAATTAAGAGAAGGATGTTCAACTTTAACCTCAGAATGACAATAAAAAAACTGCTCAGTAGTGCTGAATCGAGTCTTAGAGGATATGGAAGATTCCACCAGCTCCACTTGCTGAAGTAGGTCAGGCAGACGCCTACAGTAAGCAACTGCAGGTTAAGTGCTTGTCTTTGTATTCAGAGACAGTGGAGGTCCTGCTTGGCTTCTGGTGGGAGGGGGGTGGTCTATGTACTGTGTCTACCCACAAGAGGGAGACAAGTCCACAAAAATGCCTAGAGTGCAGTTGGTTAGCCAGTCTCAGCTTTAACTCTTCAGTTCCAGCAGCATCACAGTATGAAACTTACATTTTTGAAGATAAATTCTTTGTTTTTAAGAAATACTTTCCCAACGTGTTTTAAATCATTTTGTTTGGAAAAGGAGATTTGATTTCCTGCGATAAAGATAATATTTTAACATTTCTTAATATGCAAAAAAAAAATATAGTGATTGTGTCAGTCTGAAACAGAGCTTTATGATAGCTGTATGAAATTGTAGATGAAAAGAGAGGTAGGGGTGGGACATTTGACCGACGGGGACAGACAAACATAGACACAAGCAGAGGATAAGGAGACTGTGTGGATGAAGAAGCGTCCCCAGCGTTGACCTGCTCCAGTGCTCTGCAGTGTGAGGTAGTTGGTTGTATGGTTTCGCATAATAAACAGCCTGGAGATAACTGTACAACCTTCTAGCTTTCCCTGCGGTGTCACCTAGACTTCACATAAATGCCCTCACCCTATTTGCCTCTTGGAGTGGTAAGTATGAAGACAGACATGAAAAGGACAAATAGTTATAAAAGTCACTATCTTTTTACAAGGATATTTGAATATAGGAAAAAAATTATATATTTTTTACAATTTAATATTAATGTTTTATGCTAGTAATACATAAAAGTATATTAGTATCTTTTTTAATGCTATCAGCTATACTGTTCACGACAATATTACAAAGTTGGCCCTAGTTATACACGATATAGAGTTTATTCAGTATGTGTTCTGCTTAAAGGTCTGCTGGCTAGACAGAAGAGATGCAGGGACAGTCACTAGCATAGAGACTGTTTACACTATCGGATATAAAATAATTATACCATTCTCCAAGCTACAAAACTGTTTCTGCACTGAGCTTAAATCTAGTACATCTGAAATACTAATCAGGTTTTGTTGTCAAGGTCCAGCTAATCCAGACATCAATATACCCACCTTGCTCTGCAGTGCTGTTTGCTTTTTGGTGCAGTCCAATGGGGTATAGAGCCAACTAGCAATAGCTGTTTGTTTCTGTCCTTTCTTAGCATGCCATAGAATGGCATTGTGCTGGGATGTACTTAGCAATGATAAAAGCAGAAAAATTCCCATTTGGAGAATGCAGATTTGAAGTAACTTCATTGTGAGCCAGAGGCATTTTTCTGACAGTAAACTAGTGTTAGCTTGTTTGTGTTGTCCTTGTGGTTTGGTTCATCCACTTTGATTTTGTTTAAAAGCATAAAACTACAACCGCAGCATTTGAATTTTTATTGAACACTAATGTAACTAAAGTAAGTAAGTAAGTATGAAGCATTTTATTGCAACACACGTCTCTGTTTTGTTTAATTTTGGAAGCTGTTTTTAGTTGATATAAAAGTTCTCCGTACTAATGGTAGTGTGTCTGGTGTGTCCTGAAATACGGGGCTGTATGTGAACTTGCCAACCGCCTCCTTCTCCTTCTTCTCCTTCCCGTGCCCCAACCCCCCCCCCCCCCCACCCCCTCCTTGCTCCCCACCACCCCCAGCCCCACCCCCCTCTGTCCCCCAGTGTGTCTGGCTAGTGGCTCAGACACTCGGTATCCGCATTGCGTTGCAGTGCTCGAGCGAGGAGGGGAAAAAAAGAGCACATATCAGCAATCTCTGCCGAGCACTGCTCTTTTCTGTACTCACACAAAGAAACGACCCCCCAACATGTTCCAACTCAAGAGAAAATACAACCAACACAATACAGCTGCTCGTCACCCGCTATTTTAAAAAGGTGATGATTTCTGCGTTTGTTTTTATATTTAATGCTGACATTTCTACTCATTTTTATTCCTATTAACAGCTCTGCTGCCTTGCTAGTTGTTTGTTAGTTTATTCTTTTGTAATCCAATGCACCACTTCACACCTACGTGAACTTGCATGGAACGGATGAAACTGAAATGAAATTTGAAGTTTTAAATTCTCACACACATAAAGTGTTCTGGCAGTTTTTCTCCTAGAGGAACAAAGTTCAGCTATGTGATTTCACAATTTACTGACAGCTTTTTTTATTTCTCACCATATGATAATGGATATATGGGAATTTCTGCAACAAAGGCGCATAGACTAATATGTGATAAATTTTGTTGATAGCAGATTGCTGTGTTACTGCAATATGGAATAGAGCAGCAGTGTTGTGGTCAGAACGGCTGGGAGGTTAATCACCTTTGGGCTTGCTGTGGCTTTGATCCTCATGCTGTGTAAAATCCACAGCCTCCGTCTGTGAGCTCCCTCCACCTCCCCCTGTTCCCTCCCTTCCTCACACACACACACACACACACACATACACTCTTCATTTCACACAGATGCGCGTGTGCACGAGCACAAGCCCACACCTCACACACATGCGTCTCTTCCTAAACACGTTGAGTCGCTCGCCTAAAAATGCACGAACGCAGCAGTGCAAGTTTAAACACACACAAACAAACGCAGAGTAAAAGACACCCGTGTAGACAGACACAGCATCGTGCGATTGTGGACTGCAAGATGGGCGAGACGGGACGTCACGCCTGGAAAAAATGTAAGGGGTGAGAGTAAGAGAGAGGGAGAGATGGGGAGAGGAGGGAAGGATGAAAATGAGGGGAAGGGCTGAGACCGAGCAGGGGGAGGCGGGGACAGAGTGATAGAGTGTGTTCAGGCAAGAGAAGAAGAAAGAGCGATAACCTGGAGATACTGCATGCTTCCTTAAGTGTGTGTGAGCTTGCATGTGTTTGTGTGTGATGTATGTAGGTGACACAGATTTATGAAAGGAGGGGGTCATAGATGGAGGAGCTGGTTGTTGTTGGGGGTTGGGGGAAGTCGAGGGTGTTGGTACAGCACCAGATAATGGAATCAATGTAATTGTCTGTGTGTGTTTTACTCTGTATGTGTCTCTGTGTGTGTGCAGCATACCTGCCTCATAGACATCGCTTACTCGGACTCTAATCGCCTGGAGAATTAGTGATGTGACTTGGCAGAGGGAAACAGGCACAAAACAGAGCCAGGGACAGCGCCTGAGAGAGGGATAGAAGAAGAGGAGAGACAAAAAGAGGAGAGCGAGAGATGGAGGGGTAGCGAGAGGGAAATAGCTTTTCTGTTTGCGCCGCGTGCTGCACTCAGAGAAAAGGGAGACAGAAGATGGGACAGGATAGGTTTTATCAAGCGTTATTTTCTTTACCACTGGATTAATTGGTGCTTTTTTTTTCCTCTCAGAGAGAAAATGGATCAATAACTCATCGTAAGAGTGCATTGTGTTATGTGTGTGTGTGTGCGTACCTGTTTACTGTACACGCACTTGTATGCATGTGCACACGATCATGAGTACAGAGGTGTGTGTTTGTGTGTGTTCATGTAAGGAACACCAGGCAAAGGCAAATGGTGAGTTCAAAACGACTTGAACGGGCCGGATAACAAATTGAGACGACAGTTCGACTGACCACATCCACCCGCCATCTTCCCTTCATTTGCGTCCACCTTCATGTTCATTGTTTTTGGCATAAGTTATTTTTACATGAGAATATTTCACTTCATTCTCCCTCGTAGCCACTGGTTTTCATCCTCCGGTCTTTGTCTCTGGTGCTTTTGAGTGCAGAAGAGGAGCTCATAAAACTGGGACAGAGGAAAATATCTCAAAGCACAAAGACAAAGAGGAAAGGCAGGCAGAAAAAGGCTTCATGTTCTGTGTGCCTTTATTTGTCTGCATGTGTGTGCACCTGGACACAGACAGATTTTGTAAGTCAGGGATGTGTTCTGGATTGTTGGCAGGCGATAAAGCTGCTGTCTGCACAGCCTTACATGGGATGCAAATGGAGCTTTTCAGCTGTGTACCAGTTATTTGAACCCTGGCTCATATTCCCCATGTGGCATCTGCAGTGTCAGGCTTGTGTGACATTTATTTTGTCTGGGGAAGAGTAAATCAGTGTTGTTCCCTCAAGGCTGAACATCTTTGTCATGGGGGAGTGATTGCATAATCCTGTGAAATCACAAGGCCTGTAGGAAATGTAAGACGACAGTGTTGTCTGCGGCTCCAGGCACAGCTGTCTGTGGATGTTTCGTGCATGTGCACAAGCAGAGTCGAGTGTATCTGTGTGTCTATGAACTGCATGACCGCTCTGTTGGAGCTTAATGCGCATATAGTCCAGGCAGCCATATGTTCATCCTGTATGCAAATCCTGATTTATACATTAAATTTGAGGATTTTCCTCTGCATGCGTCTCTGTCTTCAAACGCTTTGTCCATCTGTCTGCCAGCAGGGGGCATTTTGTTTAAACATCTTACTGCACAAACCTGCACTGAAGAACAGGCGCTGGCTATGTCAGGAGGAAAGACAGTGAAAGGGCCCTGAAAATGAAATGAAACAGATCAATAACACTACGAGAACTGGAATTTATATGTCGAATGATGTATTTTAATATCTGTCTCCTTCTTTTTCAGGGTGTGATCCAGTCCAGTTATGCGGACGTGTCGAGACGAAAACGTTTCATGTCGGGCTTCATCGGTAACAAACAATAACTATCATATATAACATATAAACTGACTCGCACATTAGTCTATTGCTGATGCGGTGGAATATATCTATCAGTAATTAAACGTTATTGATATGTGGGTTTAATGTCTAAAGTTAATTGAATTGTTAAATCTCCATGACGCATATATACGTCACTGAAATATATATTTTTTAATCTTAACATTTCACAATTTCCATTAGAATTAAAGAATTTTAACTGTGCACGAAGCTGTTTGAACAGTTGACGGTTTTCAGTCCAGCAGTGTCTGTGGGTGTGTTTCATTGTCCCTGAGACCCTTAACCTGTGATGATATGAAAGGTCACAGGTGAGGTCCTTGGGAACAAAGGTTCATGCAGCTGCTTCTGGAGGTTGACCAGAGAGAAGGGCAGACAGCAGTGTTATTTTATTTTGAAACATGAGTCATCACACACATCAGATCAGTGTAAATCTGTAGAACAGTCAAACTTTCCAGGCATCATGGAAAGCCCAGAGGAAACAATGCAGTCCTGTGGAAGGGGCCGTATACCTCTTGTCTGACACTTCTGAAAAATGAAACAGTTAAAGGTCGTGGCCCCAATATATGATTCAGACAGGATTTTTACTGAAAATTACAGCATTGATAACCTATAGTCAAGACAAGGAACATGCTGACAGCTCTTTTTTTTTTAAACACAGCCAAGTGCCATTACTTGGATTTTTATTCAACTGCAGAAATTTTACAGGTTCTCACTGCAAAAGAAAAGATATTTGTTCTAGATAAACCTTAAAGAATTTATGTTTTGCATTTTCATTGAGTTTCATGTCACTATAAGGATAATCATTGAATAATCTACCGATCATTTTCTCAATATAAAATATAACCAAAAAGTGGAAGATCCCCATCACTATTCCCTAGAGTTCAAACTCATGTATTCAGATTATTTGTTTTGTGTGACTAACCATCCAAAACTCAAATAAAGTGTCATTTTCTATCAGATAAGAATCTGTAGCAAATTGCAGCAGATCAAACTAAAAATATAATAAATGTCAGAAATAATATGTAGTTGCTGCAGCTCTACATTTACATAATTTCTGTAGTTGAATGATTTCCACATTGATGTTGTTGTTCTGTTTTGTTTTGTTTTTCCAAATATAATAATAAAATGCAAGAAATGGTGAAAACGTGTTTTGTTTTTGTTGAATACCATGTCCAATCAAAAAAAAAAAAACAACAGATACACACAATGAAAATGATTTTCAGACAGTGAAATCAGCTGTTTTCTTTTAATGACCTTGCTGGTGTTTTGTGGCACCTAAGCAGCTTAGGATGCATTTTTCCTCACCCAGTCAGAAACTTCATCTGAGATCTGTGTTGCAGGGATCAAGGAGATATTAGGCTCTTACAGAGAGCATAAATGTAACCTGCACCTTTTTGAGCACTTAACCAAGTTAATGCCATAGTTTGCATCTTTCAGGTGAATAATTGAAAGTGACACAGTCCTCTTTCAGACTCTTGCCCTGACACTCAGCCAGGGTGGCTCAGTGTTCCCTGGCTCTTAGCCCTCCATGTATTTGTGCATCCCAGGACAGTTGACATTGATTGTGCAGGAGACAGACTGAGACACATTAGTACCCAGCTCGCTCCTGTCGCTGAAAAACACATTAACTGGCTGCATTGGGAGCCCTGTCTGGTAACCATGGCAAAACACACAGGGAGGAGGGGCAGGAGGACGGTTGAGACGGGGCAGCGGGTTCAGCGCAGTCTCTCAGGGGTTCTCTTTCTCAAACACTCCTTTCCTTTCCTTCGGCCACGTCTGTCATTTTCTCTCAGCCTCTCTCCGTCTTTTGAACTGACTTCTGTCACTCTCACTCCTTCTCATGAACTTATATACACACAATTTGCATATTTTTCTCCTCTTGCATTCTTCTCATTGATACTGACCTCATCATGCTGTCTTACTTCATACTCCACCCCCTTATCCAAAAACTCTGCAACTAATCCTTTTTTTTTTTTCTAAACTTTCTCTCCCCAGTGCCTTTTCTTCCATTGTCAGCATACATCCCCTCTGTGGAAATGAACAGGAAAGGCAAGAAGAAGCTAAAACAATGTAAACTCTGGCATAAACTACTCATAAAATCAACATATATATTACTTTTGGCTTTTTTAAATGCTTCATTTTATGCATATGCTAATTAGGAATGACAGGTCTATTTTAGTCTATTATTAATTTATAAGTTAATCATTTATACTATGCATCTGTTGTACTTCTGCCACTGTGACATTAAATTTCCCTGTGTGAGATCGATAAAGTTTATCTTGTAGGTTGATCACATAATCTTCAAATAAGAATTAGGCCTGTGCTAAACTAGCTGAACAAGTTTTAACCCATTTTTAGATAGTCTCTTCATGTGAAGATATTGAAAACCATATATTTACTTAATATTTCTTATCTGATGGTTTTGCAAATTAAACATGCACTCAACTCATACCGATTATACACTTCTTAACGTAATGCTAAGAAATGTAACTTTTGCTGAACTGCAGCCACTGTCGCCTCTAGTGGCAATTACAGGATAATGGCACTTAATGGTAAAATGAAGTGCAATAGTGGATCAAGAGAGTATTTTTTTATTAATGAATTATACTTTTCATTTGTAAGAGAAAGAATCTGTCATTTCATTTCTCAAAAGTCACATCATCTCACTAAACCAAACCATTGTCCTTAAATAGACTGTCAGCCCATTATTGACAGAATTTTCTCTTGGTAACTGTAAATCTTAGGCCTCATGTAAAAATATATGCACTTAATTGAAACTGATTTGAATCAAACAATAAATATATCTAAACACGTATATCACCTACATATATTTACTTGCATGCTATTTGTTCCACTACTGTACATTTCAAAGGCTAACAGATTATTAAAATTACAGAAAAAAACATTACAATAGTGTGAAATGCAATATAATGCTGTGACAGCATCCGGCACTCACAATAAGCAGAGATGAACCAAGAGGTAGCTGGAATACATTTTACATTTCTCACTGTAAGTCCAAGCTCAGTTTTGATAGATTTTTCAAAATGAGATGTTAATATTTTACAAATATTTAACAAATCTGAGTGGGTTCAACATGCTCTGATTCACAAAAAGTAACTGAAGACAAACACACACTTCTGCCTTACATCCTGGGTAAGTTATAATATAAATATAAAAATATATATTATAAATGTATTATATCTGATGTATCTGAAGCATACTACATGCTGTAACTAGTCTTCTAATGTGATATGTGATATGAAATGTTTCAAAATACTTTTACAAAGCAAGTTTTCAGTGAGTTTGAAGAGCTCACTTCAAATTCAGGACTATGGCTGTAAATTATTAATCTTCCCTCTTATCTGTCTCTTATTTTGTGAGAGCATCAGACCAAACATAGCATCTTCAATAGATTTGATTAGAGACATTTGTCCACATATCTGTGCTACACACCTCAGTTAAATTTTGCACTTTACTGCAGGTACTTTTCTTAAATCTTACTTTGACCATACTACAGCACATAGTGTTTGCAGGTATTGTTTGGAGCACTGTTTTAAATTACCGGATATGAGTGGGTATTCAGTCCTGTATCTGAGAGCGTGCAGACATGGGCCTGTTTCAGATTATGACATAAGGACTGTAAGTACATTTCGTTAACATGAATATTATACTTATCTTTTTTTTCAACCCACACACAGGAAATGAGTGTGATAGCATCAGATGCTGAAAAATCGCAGATGCATAGTATATTCAAAACAGAAAAGAAAGGTTTCTAATTACTATACACAACAATAAAAAATGTACCATATATATATATATATATATAGATAGATAGATAGATAGATAGATAGATAGATAGATAGATAGATAGATAGATAGATATACACACACACATATATATGTATGTGTGTGTGTGTTTGTATTGAGCTAAAAAATAAATACAAAAAATAAACTTGAGAAAATAGAATTTGTTGGTGTCTTTGGTCAGCAGATAGCTGTGTGAACGGATTAACTAAGTGCCTTTGCAAATGTGGCTAAAAATACTGTATGTGGGCTACAGTCTATGTGAATAACAGCCTGGCATCAGCGGGGATGCTGAGGCGGAACTTAAACCCTGCGCTGCAGTTTCTTTCGGAGCCTTCTAAACGTCACGGACGGCCGGAAGCGGTCGCAAATTTAAACAACCATCATATTCAACAATAAACGCGAACTTTGACTTTTAGGGGCTCTCTGATGAATCAGTATTTTAGGAAAAAATAGGCTAAAACCGTACAGAGGATTTCTTCAAGGTGAGATATACTCTCCGTTAATTGCAGCATTTCATTTGCTTTGAACCGCTAGCTGCTCTCTCTGTCGCCCGTCGGTTTTGAAGCCGACTATGTCCTGGAAAACAATTTGGTCCACAGTCATCGCGACGATTAAGGCCTGAAATGTGTTGAAATTATATGTGACAACAAAGCCCACCGTGCATGGGCCTGTGTGAATTTTTTTTAACAAGTTGCTTATGTTTCAGTAATATGGAGAATAAAACACCAAATTATATAATTTCACGCAGCCACGTAAATTGTTCACGTTATTCCCGCCGCTGCACCATTGCAGTCCAGAAAATAGACCGAGCCGTAGAAACCTATCTTTAAAGTAAAAGCAGCAATAATATCAGCATGCTACATGCATGAATTATTTTCCGAATAATATTTAAAAATATACGCGTGCTGCATATGTATAGATTATATTTGTTCAGTCTGTTTTTTCAGGAAAAGATTGATAAAATGAATTTCTGAGCCAAAAATGTTTTTTTTTATCAGTATTTTTTTTTTCTTAGATGGATTATGATGCGTCACTAAAGCATTTTACAAATACAACCCTTATGCATAGATAATGTGCAGACTTATATAGAAGCCTAAGCTTAAGGCTTTAATTCTTGATTTCAATTATAGGTAATCATTGTGCCATGATAAGGGAATTGATAAACATGTGCATCAGTACTAGTGTTTGTAGACACAAATTTTAAAACATGTATGTAATATATATTATTATAATGGTCTAATTTGTTACTAAGGCCTATATTACCTTTTAAACAGAAAATATGAAGTATTTTCATTTTTCCTGGTGACTATAACAATGACTCCATTTCTTCTTTTGTTTTTACAAAAATTAGGATGGCTGAGACAGAACAAGGAGATACTGTGAGCAATGAAGCACAGTCCAGCATACAAATCTCCAACAACAGCCCTACTAAAAGAGGAAGGGGAAGATCACAGGGTTCAAAGAAGCTAAAGGTCTGTGTTACAGATGTTAACCTAATGGAGCTGGTTTCAGGCATTTCCAATGGTGGGTCTACACTGTCCCAGAGTGGAAGAGTGTGTCCAGAACTCTCTGGCACTCAACAGACGACACACAAACGATCAGATGATAAACATGCTGATAATTCTGTGCAAACCCATCAGGGTGAAGGGAGGCCAAAAGAGTCAGAGAAACAGGCCAATAATGGAGACTCTCCTCTGACAGACCATACTCCCAAAAAAAGAGGCAGGCCAAAAAAGTCTCTCAGTAAAAGTACCGCTGAGAAGGGTGCTGCTGGAGACTTACCAAATGGTGGCTCTGACACACCAAAAATCGGAAGGGGCCGCCCAAAAGGATCCATTAAGCGCAAGTCAGAAAGTTTAACAAGTGGTGATGAGGATGAAGGCAGTTCTGTAAAACCTAAGAAAAGAGGTCGACCAAAAGGCGCCCTCAATAAGAAACCTCGGCTGGAGAAAGAGGTAGAGAGCGAGGGGGAGGCAGAAACTGATGGAAGCCTAAACACATCGAAAAGGGAGGAGGTGGAGGTGGATGGCTCCGAGGAGTTGACGCAGGAAGCATCAAATGGCATCTCGGACACACCTCGGAGAGGGAGAGGGAGGCCAAGAAAAAGTGTTAAACAGAAGAGAAGAAATCAGCGAGAACTGGTCACAGAGGGATCCCAGCCAGAGGTGAAGAGGGGAAGAGGTCGACCTAAAGGATCTTTGAACAAAAAACCTCCTGCATATAAGGTGCATGGTAACATGGGCCGGACTTGGAAAGTGCAAGTCCCGTCCACACTAGGGAAGCGTGGTCGATCAAGAAAACAACCAGGTAAAAGGGGAAGGCCAAGGAAGTATCCTCTGCCGTCACCTGAGGAGCTGAAAAAGCCAAAAGTATGGAAGCCACTTGGAAGGCCGAGGAAATACCCACGTGTTGATCCTCCAGAGGGAGTTTCACCAGCTCCTCGCAGAAGCCGCGGTCGGCCACGCAAGTCAGAGTCTAAGAAAGGCGCCCACTTTCGCAAAAATTTGCCCTCTACTCCAAACTCAACACGCAACCCTACTGATGGACCCCAGAGAAAGAGGGGCCGTCCTCCAAGTACTACAAAAACTGAAGATGCTACCCCAAGAAAAAGGGGCCGCCCTAAAGGTTCAGTCAACAAAAATACCACCGTAAGTAAAACACAGCTCGACAGCGCACTCCCTGACCATTCAAACAAAAAAAGAGGTTCATCTCCTCTTGGGCTGGAATGTGAAGGAGAGCCAGCAGCTAAGCAGGCGGAGCATGATGCGCAGACGATACCCGCCAAGGATGGAAACCATACTGAAGCAGCAGCCGTCAAACAGCATGCAAGCCTCGAAGTTAGTAACCAGGCTTGATGACCGATCCTGGTCTGACCAAAAAAGTTGGCAGTAGTTGCTGTTTAAAGTATAGAACACAGTCTTGTCAATGAAACCATGTTTTTAACATCTTGTCAGTCGGGTAGGCTAGATATTCAGCAGATGCTCTGTTTTCCTAACTTGTCCATCTTGTTTATTGTGCTTGATTTTTTTTTTTTTTTTTTTTTTTTTTTTTTTTTTAGAAATACTTGTCATCTGAGTAAGCAGCAGTAGTACTAATAATCTTTTAATCGAACTGGCATGTAGAGTTCATTATTATAGACAGTTGCTGTTCTCATTTAACTTTAAGATGTAGTTGTTTTTTGTTTTTTTTTTGTTAGTTGAGATGTGACAGTAAAACAGTAGCTGGGGAATGACTTAATGGGGGAAGACCAAACAAATGTTGAAGAGATGAGATAGAGAAGAAAAAAAAAAAAGAACAGTGAAACTATAGAGAGCCGAAGTCCTGGTGCCTTGTCCGGACTGTGGCCTCTGTTCCATGAGCTTCTATCCGTCTGTCACTGACTTGTTTTCATCAAAAAAAAAGAAATATGTTCTACAGCTTTAATTCCCATTTTCTAGGATGAACTGGCAAATCACAGCAGTACGAGGCTCAATAACATTTAGAAAACATTTTTTTCCCCAACAGATATCGGAAACACATCCTTTTGTAAATATGTATATATGTCTTTGAGTTTAAAATGAACCATCACTAATATTCTTATGTTTTATAGGAAGAGAGGAGTAATCATGTAAAGATACTAAAAACATTTTTAACCTATATTGTACATCATGTGCCAATAAATAACCTAAAATGGACCAAGTGACACTTCGGCTCTCTATTGAGTAACTGTGGGGAGAGTTTGGAGGCTTCGGAGGTAAAATATATCTAAATGATGTCACACTTCCCTCCTTACATTTCACAGTTGATCACGTCTTTGTATTTGTTTTTGCCTTAATTGCCAAAGCTTTGAATGTATCATCAGTTTCTCTGACTTCAATCGATGAGTTGTCCTGCACAAATCAGCCTCTCAACTTTCGTTACTTGCATTCCCTGACCGGACAAAAAGCTCTACATCCAGTTCCCTAAAGACGTCCTCCTCCACTTACGCCTTTCAATTTTTTTTTTTTTAGTTTCTGCTGCTGTTGTTGCAGTCGTTTCACTTTTCACTAATGTGTAGCTGTGAAGCCTTTTATGTTTTTTTATAACTTGTGACTTTTATGAGATTAAATTCAAGTGATTGAATTAATTTCACAATTTACTTGTTTTTGAGCACCTTCTGTAAAACATTGTGTGACGAGTTATCAGTATTACTGATATTAACACAACTTAATGGTTGAGTCAAGAAATTGAAGTTTCTAAATGCCAAATTGTGCTTCTGTGTGTCCAGTTATAAAAATGTGAAATGATTAAAATGGAGACTAAAGGTTTTAAAAATCCCATTGAAATTTGAGTTTGGCTTGTGAAGTAAAATCATTTTAAGTGGAATCTTTGAATTTTATGTGTTTTGAAGAAGCTAATAATTTGTGAGATTATAGTCTTGAAATAAAATGTTGATCTTGCCGTTTTATTTTCCAGTGTGCTGTGATGTTTGGATGTGGTATGACTTGAGTTCCTTTCTATCCCTGTGTGGGACTGTAGAGAGCAACCCCAGACCTCAACACTAGACCCAGTCACACACGTGAACATCAAGTGTGGCATATACTGTACCAAGGTGGTTCACACCCACAGTCAGATCATCGTGAGGACTACGAGGGGGTACGGATACAAGTTCAAGAGTGGAGCAACCATCAGCCACCTCTATGTGGATGACATCCAGTTGTATGGCAAGAACGAAAGGGACATGGACTCACTGATCCACCTGATGAGGGTCTATAGTGAGGACGTCTGGATGTCATTCACACTGGAGACGTGTGGCCAGATTATAGTAAGAGGGAAGATGGTAAAGACCAGTGGATTAAAACTACCAGGGGACCACGTAGCAGCACTTCAGGCACGGAGGCTTCCAGCCAAAGTCCAAATTCCACAGACTGTACACCAGGAGGAAAGAGGATGGACGGGGACTGGTGAGCGTCAAGGCCACTGTCCTGCATGACACCGAGAGAAACCAGGAGCACATCAGCAAGATGGCACCCAGAGATGAACTGCTGAGAGAGAGTCTGAGAGCAGCAGACAGCTCAAGTGCTGTGGCATAATTAAGACCCTGCAAGATGGCTGAGGTGGCTGAAAGAGATAAAACAACACTGATCATAGCAGCACAAGGTCACTATAATCAGGGATCTACCAAACTAGACAGGTGTGCAAAGAGGCCTCACATACAATCCAACATATAAAGGTGCGATGCAAAACACAGGCACAACTAAGCGGCTGGCACTGTGTACAAGAGGGGGAGGAAGTGACGCTTTCAGTCCTTGGAAATACGCGCGGAGTGATACCTCTTCTCTGTTTCCTCGTCTCTGATTAAAGACTAGACTGAGCACCTGGTCTTACCTGCCAGGTGACTTCTGATTTCACCAGCCAGACAGGTCGCGATTTAAAAACACATTTCTGGACACGTTCGATGATGTGGCCGCAGTAAAAACAGGTGAGTTCATCATCAACCCTGGTTTGTTTTCTCTGTTGAAAAGTCCAAAAAAAAAAAAAAAAAAAACAAACAACAACAACAACAAAAAAAACCCGGCGCTTAACGTGGAGTCGCTAAAGTTGTAGCTACAGCCTGAAAGTGGATTGTTCACTGGTGTGGATAAGGCTCCGTGTCTACACGGCCACAAAGTGGTTTGACAAAACCTCAATGAAGGTTTTCAGGATTTGTAAAACACTGGGTGGTTTTAATTTGTTGGACTGATCAGAATAGGCCGAGTAAAAATAACAAACACTGAGAAGGCCCCTGTTGTCACTATATGACAAATGAAGCCTGTGTGTTTGTGCGTGTGTGTGTGACAACTGCACATTTATGTAAAGTCTCGGTCTGTAACAAAGTCCAGGCAGTGTCAGGAATGCAGCCATGTTTGCATAGTTTCGTGTGTCTGTTTATTAGTCACAATCACTTCACTTCCTTATCAATGTAGCAGGTTTTTAATGGAGTGTTTAATGTAGTGTTCATTTTCTGAAAATATTCAGTTTGTTTTAGAAAACAGGCTGTTCAGATCTGAAGTGTCAAATATTCCCTCCTGAATTTTCCATGATGATAGTTTGGGGTTTTAGTTTTCAAGAGAACTTACTGGTTTTTAATATTAGGAGGTAAAAGTTGCAGATGCTGCCCCGTAGAGTTTGTGCAGCAGTCATATAGTTATGTCTAGTACAGTATGTACTTTGTGTGAGTTTTGAAAACTCTGTTCTGTGATGTTTTATTGTCTGTGATTTGTACTTTATGGATCTGGCACTGCAGCTTCCCTACTTTTTGTTTTATATGACCAGTCTCATCAGGCTCTGGGGGCCCCCATGGCTGTTTCTCACAGTTTTCTGACTTTATAAAGAATCAACTATTAAAGAATCATCAAAGTATTTAACACTGATGCTCATTGTTAGTTTCAGCACTAACTTATATTCTTTTTATATTTCAAAATATTCAAAATTTGGACTGCCCACAAGAAGTTATCTCCTTCGCATCCCTGCATGTATTCCTCATATATCCACAAATTTACTCTTATTGGATAATGTTGTTTTTGGTTCCTGTCTTAAAGTTGAGCCATGCAGGTGTTGGTTTTTTGCAGCGCTGTAGCATATGAATGGTTTTTAAATCGTATTTGCCTGATCTTCTGTCTCCAAGTCAATCAGTCAGTACTGACAGCTGCAGAAACTCAAAATGTGCTCTAAACACTGTTGACCTTTGTTAGGGGCAGGACGTGCCACACAGGCCAGCACACCCATGGCAAACAGTCGACTTTGATTGTTTTCTGAAGCTGAAGGCAGCGCACGATGTTTTAAATGTTTCTGCAACTTTCTTTTTTTCCTCTCACAGGGAAAATCAACACATGCGGCTAAAAATGAGTTTCAGTAACTGGAAAAAGCTTCGTTAAGTCAGATCCTTCACTGCAACAGGTAGTGACTGAAAAGAGAGAATGTCGGGTCTTGGTGATTTAATTTCAGGGTTACTTGACGATGGGGCACTTTCCTCTTCTTGTCCGATTGCTGAGCCACAAATAGCAGGATGTAAAAAGGCCCATGAGGGCAACAGTGCTGAAGGTAGAAACAAGAATACCAATGAGGAGGAAGATGAATTAAAGGGGGAGGAAGATCAACAAGTGGAGGAAGAGGAGGAGGAGGAAGAAGAAGAAGTGACCAGCTCTGGTCTTGTGGAGCCGAGCACGTTACCGTGGCCCAGAGAGAAAGACAAGATTCAGACAGAAAGCAATGATGGAGACAGGTCAGAAGATGGAGCTTCAGAGCCTGAAGAGAGGGACACTGGGTTCAGTGGAGGAAGTCTAGACCTGTTGGAGGAGCAGAGCCAGGACGAGAGCGACACAAAATGTAAAGCCAAGTGGAGGGAGAGCATGCCTGAGGGCGAGAGGTGGAGGGACGATGAGATCGGGGTGCAGCAGGACAATAAAAGGGACAGCACACTGGCGGATGAGGAAGTGGAAGGAAAGTCATACTTGATCTCTGAGAAAGCTGCTCTGGGTTTCACTCCACAAGTCAAGATTGTGCATCCATCCAGCAAAGAGCTTCCTGAGGGGAGCCAGTACCTCGGGGAGAAGGATGTGGAGAAGCAGCCGCAGGTTGAGCCCGACTCAGCGGGGCAGTTTTACTCTGAGTGGCAGGAGCACGAAGAGAAATACTGTGAGTATATGACACAAAGTGGACTTTATTGCACCTGGTGTAACATATGGTGACTCACTCCTACTGACGTGTACTAAGCATCATCACATAATGTTTGGTCTGAGCAGGACCAACCAGAGACATGGGTTGACCTTACACACCTGCACATTACCCAGTGTTTTAAACAACAAACCCCTACATTTCCTCAGTGATGTAATTCTTCATGTTAATATCTTAACTGTGTATTTTGTTAAATCTTTAATTTTCACTTGATATAACTTAGTGGGTATAATTGCAACTACTTTGTTAATCTATGAAAAATCCCCATTGATCACAACAAATGCAAATCACTTATACTTAGCATTGCCCCTTAGAGTTCTCTTACCAGCTTTTTTTCATTGATTACTTTTCTTTCAGGCAGCCATTGTTAGTGCACAATACAATTAACTGATTTCCATTTTCGGTCTTCACTTGACAAGCTCGCCGCTCGAAAAAGCCATTTTTAATATTTTTAGTAAAACCTGCGCTTTTCCTACGAAGTTAAAGTGTGTGCTGTGGAAAAGGCCCATTACCATAATGATTGTAATATTAAAAAAAAAGTCTGGTTTGAAGTATTTAGGGACATTTTAAGCCTTTATTAGTAAGACCATTGTGAGCTGACAGAAAATGAGAGGAGAGAGGTGGGAACAACAAAACTGGGGATGCTGTGGTTCATTATTGGTTTTTTTTAAACCCTCCTCCCCCAGGCCACCAGGGCATCTTAAAATTCCAATTTCTTAATCCCCTAATCCTTCCCTACTAACTGTTTACTGATTTATTGCCCAAATACTGCCCGCTTTCAACAGCTAATGCATCTAATTAGGGCCAGGACAGGTAAGATTATCATTAAGACAGAGGCTCACAAAGTACTCTGAGAGGAGACATAATCTCCTTGATGTAATGTTCAGGAACATCAGAGCTCGCATGCAGAGAGGTGCAGTTAAGGTTTTAAGGTAGATGTTTACTGTAGGTTTGAGAATATCAGAGAGATGAACAAGTTTAATTTAATAGGTCAGATATTGGATTGTTGCAGCAGATTTTCACTCTCTCAGCCTAGTAACAGCATAATGATCCCTTTTCTCCTTAATCAGATATTATGATGTCTTTAAACGAATCATGCTTTAACCTCAGTGTCCTCCATGTCACCTTCTTGACCCATTAAAACACAAGTGCAGGTGCTGAAAAAAAAATCCTCTTCCTCTTCCTCAGACGTGTGCAAGCATCTGTGCAGTGAGAGGCTGAAACTGGCTGTAGCGACGGTGGCGGCAGGGCTCCTCTTCCCTCTCCTGGTGTGGGGAGGCTACGCCTTCCTTCCCTTTGAGTCCCCGCTGCTAGAGAGCTCCCCCCTCAGAGTGGTGTACACACTGCGCTGCTCCTTCTTCGCCACCATCCCAATCCTGCTCGGTAAGACCTCAGCCAAACGAACTGTCCAAATGATCTAAAATGAAGGTAATAGTGACGCTTGCCTCCCTGCAGGTGTGGTGGTGCAGGGCATGGCCCGGCTGCGTTACAGCGCGCTGAAGCCCCTCTACCAGAATAAAGTGGGCAACATAGAGGTGGCCGTGCATTGGCACTACGTCAACGAATCGCTGGCCCTCTTCCTGTTCTACTTCCTGCAGCTAGCCGTCATGGCAACCTACATCAGCCAGGACCTGGTGAAACTGGTGCCGCTGCTCACCATCATATTTGTTTTCGGCAGGTATGTGTACCTGCACATCACACACATATTGTTCAGTGTTTAGGCTCTAAACCAGGATTGGTTATTTAAAACTTTATTAATGGCCGTCATCATTGTTTCTGAAATTCACTTTCCTTACTGGCCACATACAACAGACTTGTTATGGATAAATGAAACCAATACATTTCACTTAAAAAGTGTTAAAGGGAAGAACAAAAGGGCAATAGAACAATGATAGAAATCACAGCTAAATTATATTAATAGGTTTATTAAAAAATGTTTTTGCTCCAATGCTTGTGGAAACCTGCAGAGGAAAAATCTCCAAATTAAGTAAAGTTAAAATTATATCCTGATCCTTTCAGTAGTTCTCGATATATTTCACTCAAAATCACACATGACAGCACTACAAGAAATTTCAGATAATCTAGAGAATCAGTCGTAAGGATTCACCTGCTCGATGCCAAGACATTTTTTTATGTCCTAATTGGTGGGTTGACCTGCCACCTGCCATTTCTAGAGCCGTGCTGCTAGACATTTAAAATTCCCTGCAATGATTGAATTACTTCTTGATGTTAATCAGTTTTGTGGTGTGTTTTCGTGCTGCAGGCTGATCTACTGGCTCTGCCTCTCTCTGGGCAGCAGCATGCGAGGCTTCGGCTTTGGCTTCTCCTTCTTCCCCATACTGGTCATGCTGGGCGCCAACCTCTACTACGTCTGCTCGTCGGTCGGAGAAGGGGCGGTTTTTGATGTAGCACCGCCCACTACACCACCTCCTCCAAGGCAACGCTGGTGGGGTTAAACGGCAACGTCCAGAAAGCGGTGAGGAGCAAAGAGACACAACTTTAAACACCTTTTAATATCAAGGCAAAAAGACACTCAGGCAACTTGGTTCATTAACTTAGTGGCTTTTAAAGTTGTAATCCTTCAAATTTAAGTCAGTGTATCTGAATTGATTAGAACTAAAAAATTGAGTTAATCCAAATTTCTGAATGATCTGATAATGGAAAAATATGCAGAAAATTGCTTTCTGGTTTTGTAGGCACACTGTCTTGATTGACTCTGTTCTATTCATAATGTGTGGCATGTTTCCTGTGGTTTTGTTTGCCAGGTTCGTCTTAAATTTGCATTCATGTTTAGTTTCCAAGTGAATGCCTGGTCTGAATTTCCTGTAGGAATATCAGAATAGACCACTGCCACAGAAGAGGAAATTTCTGAATGAAGAAAACTTAAATGACAATTGCAAAAATGTTGAATAGTCTTAAAGATCTACTGTAATTATTTCTTTAGGCTTTAACATCAAATCAATAATATGAAGTGAAGCTCACATGTTTAAAATGGCTGCAAAAAGTATTTACATGCAGGAAGTGTCATTAGTCATAAGTGTAAATACCTTTGAAAAGCTCTTATTTAAATGCAAATTAAAACTCTGCACAAAATATTTGTTTTCTCGATGTATATTTACTGTTTCGGCATCATTTGTCTTCCATTATAAACACTGAAATAGCCTGTGGTTTCAGGTGACAGGAAAGTGAGACATAAAATCGGAAAACTGTCAGTAATCTGCACAAAATACACATATCAGACCTAAATGTTTGAGGGGAATATTAAATTGGAGAAAGTATTTTTAGGTACTAGTTGTAATCTTTAAACTTTATTGTTGTACCTGAGATGGTTAAATGGGTTTTTTGTTCTTGATGTTGCTTTAATCAAAGGGTTTCATGGTAGTTTTTTTTTTTTTTTGATCAGTGTATGAATTTGTATTTAAAAAAATTCCAGATGAAAAATGTTTCTTAGTGATCATATTTTAGTTTAAAATAAAGTTATAACTGTGGTAGGCTGTGATCTCGAGGCAAGTTTCAATAGCTTCAAATAGTCGGTGCCCAAACTGAAACCCTGAACAATGCAGTCCGTCTAGAACAGCAACAAACAGACGAAGGATGAACCAGCAGCGTCACAGTTGAAGTTGACAAAGAAAGATAAATATCACAAACATGTTTCATCAAAACAATAACCCTGCAGCAATTCAAAGACCTTCTGACAGTCTTGGTTTCCCACAGTTAGGATTCATTAATTTGAAAAGAGCCAGAGCATAAATACACCCTACAATGTTGACCTTTCACCACCCACTGTTTTTTTTTATTTTTTTATTTTCAGGGCCCTGACACTACAATGCCCTTTAAAGGCTATTAGTGCTATAGAAATTTATATATATGAATAAATAGATTACCCCTCTAATCTTCAAATCTGTAATAATAAAATCAGAACAAGATTTACACCTCCCCATTTGGACTTTTCTCCTTGTATGTTTAGGATTTTAGCAGTAACTTTGGAAATGACAAAGTGAAATACATGAGCAGTAAAATTCACACCTGCCTAATTGTTGCAGCCTGACTTTATTTGGCATGACACGTAGCTAAATTTAACATTTAGGATATTGTTTTGTAACTGAAATGGCCGAGTTAGTTCACTGTTTCTTTTCTCGGGTCTGATGTATTTGTATTCATGTACACGCCCTTAAGTTGATATCAAAATGTTGACTCAGACATGTTAGGACCTGTGCAGGAATTCCCCTGGATTTGTTTCAGAGTAGAAAGATATAGTGAAAGTTAAAGCTGCAGACCCAAACTTCTCTCATCTCCTTTTATCCTTCATAGTTTCCTGAATTTTTAATCTCTAAGGATGAAGGACTAAGGCTGTCAAGATTTTCTTTGTGCACAGTTACCATGGTTACTGGTGTTGTGACACTGACCTCTCTCTCTTTGTCCGCAGTGTTTGATGGCAGGAGCTACAGTTTCTGATGGACAATCTTACTGATCTTTAAAAGTTACAATAAAATAAAGAATGCAGCTAATACCAAAGAAATGGCACAAAGTGTAGATTTTTGATTTAGGCCTAGAGTTTGTCTCCCTCCAGTGGCCAATCACTGTGTAAGCCCTGCCAGAGCTGAAATGTATAGTTCCTTGTTTTATTGTATGACATACTAGCTACACAATGTGTGACTATAAACCCATTACAAATAACAGCAAAATCTTAAGTCACAACAGTCCGGACTCACTCTCCTGTTTGGTGAAGTATCACTTCTTACTTTCCTTCCATCTTTCAAGCCCTTTATTCAAGGAATATTCCACTATTCTCAGGATGTGTGCCCCTGCCCACAGAGCAGACCCATAACCACTCACCTATCAGCCAGCTCTAGGCAAACAGTGTATCTGATGATCTGATGTGACGCAAATAGTGTGAGGACTTAATAAGCACATTTTCAGTTTCTGTCCTGTCTGATCAGGCCGATCACTGAAGTGGATGTCTGTGTTTAGATGACGCAGCTGCTACTGATCATCCATGCAGCTGTATGGGATAGCATTTATCTTTTTAACTTAAATTTATTTACATTTTCATACAAATGTTTTGCAGATTTAGGCCTAAAAACATTTTTGACTGTTTAATTTCATAATTTTGCAATTGTCCAACTGCTGGTACTCGGTTTTATAACCAGGTTTGCAGTCAATACTTATAATTTACAAATTATTTTCTGTATAATGTATGCAACATACACACATATATATATATAAATACATGTTAAGAAAATAAACCAGAGATTCAGTTTAATTTCACTCAATTTGTCTATTTAATATATAAAATATGGTAAAACATACGCAAAAAGGATAAGGATTCAAGGGACTTGGATACTTTGGTACAACAAACACTTTTTTTGTAAAAGCGGTATAGAATTTCAATAACATATCAGTGCATACTTTGTATATGAAAATATACACAAATTGTATATCATTCTCAAAAAAAAAACAAAACGAAATATTTTCTTTACAACAAAAACCCAAAGCAGACTAGCTCAGCACAATATATTAGCTATAAATTTCATCTTTAGTATTTCATATGCTACATTATTCTGAGTTGTTTCAAAACTCATTTGTGATGCATGTCCTTTATCATTACTGTATGCAACATAAGTTTTGTTACCTGTTTCCCATGCATTTACATTTTCAAATTTCATGAATTACTAATTTCCGTTGTTTCCCATTTTTATAAATATATTCTATATCTTAATTAAAATTGCAGCATTTAACTGGTATTTCCTTCATTGCATTTGCTAATACCACAAAAACCGATCGTGCAATTTTCTGCAATTGTTTCAACAAAGGAAACCAGTACTATGTTTATGATAAGGAAGATAAAATATACGAGAGAAAATAAAAACAGTTGGCTATCCTACACAAAATAGCAATAAAATAAAAGCTCCATAATAATATCATTATAATAATAGACAATGGAACTGTCACCAGCACAAATTAATCCAAAAATAGTGAGATTCTAAAAAACATTGTACACAACAAGTAACAGGTGCAGGTTTTCATTTCTCATATAGATTGTCTCGTGACTACACTGCTAGATTGGACAGAGAACCTTTTTGTACATGAACAAACCTGCGAGAGGCAGGATGCTGAAGTGTGGTGTCACATTTCAGTCAACCATCAGAGCCCACAAACCCAAAGCCTCTCCACTGAAAAATGGAAATAACAGCGTTAGCTGGCACTGCTCACCAGCTGAGCTCACCAGTACTTAAAGTAATTGACGTTTCGGAAAGTACTTATTCACTTAATTGCTGAGAGTTTAGATTAGAAGATTGCTACCACCCTCGTGTCTGCCCACTTAATGTGAGGCTTTGGTTAGCTGGTTAGCTTAGCATAAAGACAATAAAAAACAGGATAACAGCTAGCTTAGCTCTGCACAGGCATAAAAAAAAAAAAAATCTTACCAGCACCTCTAAAGTTAAAACTGTTACATCTTATTTCTTTAATTCCTAAAAATAAAGCTAAGGTGTAGAAATGCTAGTTTGTGGTGTTACAGGGCCTATGTGTGGCCCTTTTACTTGGCAAGACACTAACAAGTCTTTCATAGCTTTATGTTGCAATGACAATGTCAGGGAAACCTGTTATTCCACCTGCAACATCAGATCAGTGTGGACGGATGATGACACTAACATTTGTCAAATTCAAACATGAATGTTATTTCTGGAGATGCTGATTAGATGGATTTTTATTAGCATTTAGTCAGAGCCAGGCTAGGTTTTTCCTGCTAACCAACGACTGCTGGATTTAGCTTAAAATGTACTACACACATGAATGACTCTCATTCTGGGTAAGAAAATGAATAAGTTTCCCCAAAATGCCAACTATCATTTAAACAGTTCCAAGGACCAGGGCTTATTGAAAGAGGCAAAACAGTATTAACCTGAAAGTAGCAGAGTGAAAAGCTACGCACATCAATGTTGAATTAAAAAAAATGGCCTGATGATGGAAAACAACAATGCTGGTGGCAGACATGCGCCATCCTTCGTGAAAATGTCACACAGCACGGGGATGTTTGTTCTGGACACTCACCACTAACCCGGCAATGGCGTCAGACACTGGTTTCACACTCTGCACTGTGTGCTGCGAAATCTCACCAAACAGAAACAATTCACACGGCAGCCGCCTGAAAGTGTGGGATTGTTTAAGTAGATAACAGTCAGCAAACAGCAGCTGACAAGCCAGTCTGCACTCCAAACTGCTCTCAAGGGAAAAAAAAACAAACAAAAAAAAAAAAAACAAGCAATCACAAAACCCCTTTCTATTTGTAGACTATAAACAACCCGTGTACACACACTCATACACAAACGTGAAATGGATCAGACAACTAATTTGTGCTAGAAAACATACAAGTAAACACAAACACAGCACTGGGTAGCCAATTTCTTCACTTAATGTCAATGTGAAAAAGGCATAATCTGTGTCTGCTTAATGTGGAAAAAAGTTTACATGATTCTATCAATCAAAAATATTTATAACTAAGTGATTTTTATCTCTTAACTACACTATAAGCGAACAGCAATGTCCTAATAATAATGATTTGATGTCAAGATGGACAATTTTACTTTGTGGGTTATAAAAATGTGTGGTAAGAGAGAATATGACGACACCACAACCAAGCAGGCCTCTGTGAGTGAGGGACAGAAAGTGCACACACCATCAACACTAGCATACAATAGGTTTACTGAAACAAGTCTGATCCACCAGCACTTCTTAGTGTGGCGTAACCCCTGCACCGTAGCTCGAAACATATCAAATTCACACTCATATATGCAAACAGATCCACTGAGAATCAACACATTGCTTGTTTTTAGGGATACCTAGCAAAGTCTATGCAAATATATTCATATGTACATACACGTCGTCGAAGCTGAAAAGCTATTTTACTTTGTCGCCAACTGAAGCGGTAGAAATATAGAAAATGTATTTTTCCTTTCACGTTTTGAAACACAGCAAAGAGCTAGAGAGAGCTAGAGAGGACATCAAAGCTTCTGTATAAGGAGTGATTTTTATACAAAGTCAGAATTTCTACTTCTGGACCACAAACAGACCTTTAAAACAGATTTTTAGAATACCAACAGATAAAGAACACTTGGACTTAGAGAACCAAATACTTCCCTACCCAAAAAAGCCACGACGGGGTCAAAAAACTCATCCTAGGCTTTTAACTGGATGGCATCTACTCCTGCTAATAAGCTAACTGACTGGCTGGATTTCTGGTGCAACAATTTCCATCCATGTTCCAGAGGAGATGAGGTGAGTGGACGGGAGGAGCACCCAGTCTGAGGAGAGACTGACGACAAATTCAAAGCCTGAAAAGCATCGACAGTTTCTAGTTCTTGTCATTTTCCATGATAGTGCTAGTGATAATTTCTTAGCGTCCCTGCACCGCGTGTAAGAGGAATTTGGCTTTTTTTTTTTTTTTTTCTTTTTTTTTTTTAATTGATGAGAGGTTGATATTGGCACTCTGGCAAGGTGCTCGACTCCACAGCTGCAGAGGGCCTCCTGAGGGCTCGGACATGCCTGTGGGTGTACGAGGTTGGTAACTGTGGCAGCAGAAAGTCAGATTCTTGGTTAGGTATCCTTACCTAGAACAGCCTGTTTGAGTCTGTTTGTTCAGTGCCAGATAAGTGCTTAGTCCTCAAACATGTCCAGATAAAGTTATTTCCAATAGTGCAGTTTGGAAGTGACTCATGGAAGAATGGACAGCATACAATCCAAATGACACTGGATTTCAAAGAGCAGGGAGGTGGCGAGTCATACAGCAGACGTCCCATAATGTTGACAAGCCACCAATCACACTGTGAACAATGTAGCAGAGCTCAATGTAAATACATGAGGGTGATGCAGAAACCATGTGAAAGTTAAATGTTTTTATGGTTTTGTCATATCGAAAAAGGGTCAACACCTTATTCCTACCAAAAGAAACCATTATATGGGAGTTCTTTCAAGCAAGAAGGCTTTAAATATCTACTGTCCCCCTATTCAAGGGGCCTACCTGGGATAAAAAAAAAAAAATCCAGCTGCGCAGTAAACCATCCTCCCATCACTCAGAACGTGATCCCCAAAGATCTGTTTTATTTTTTTATGTTTTTTTTGTTGTTGGCAAAGCCTCATTAGTCTGTGAGACGCAGCTGAGTTGTACAATTTTGGGCAGAGGCAGATGTGTGATGATAGTGTCACATGGCAGTGGGGTCAGGGCAGTGGGGGTGTAAGGATGAGTGTGGGTGTGTGGTGGGTGTATAAGTGTCACCAAAACTTCCTGGGGGTGCCACGAGGTGGTGCTGGCGTCTCTATGTGACCCAGGTGTCCAATCTCATGCGTTTGACGTTTCCTCCCTCCTGCTCGGGTTCGTTCGACGCCCTGAGGAGCTCGGCCGACGAGCCGAAGTCAGGCGGCACAGACTGGCCCGCGGAACGCGCAGCGCCAGTTGTACTGCCGCCGCCGCCGCCACCACCTCCTCCTCCACCGCCACCGCTGCCAGCTGCAGTGGCGTCATCACGATCGCTGCCTTCGAAGGAGCTGGCATTGCTGCTCACGCTGTCTGCAGGTGAGCGGCCAGTCGGGGGCTCCAGGCACAGCAGGGAGCCAGGGTACTGCGGCGGAGCAGTCAGGATGGTTCCTCCTGAGTTCAAGGATGGTGTGGTGGAGGAGGGAGGAGGACAAGGGGTGCTCCGATCCCGGCCGGGCGAGACAGGCTCTGATTTAATGCTGACGCTGGAGTTTGTGTTGACGGTCAGCATGGCGCCTTGAGGTATATGGGTGACAGGCCTGAGAACAGGGTCATGGACAACAGAGAGAGGAAGAAAATGGATGATAAGGGACAGAACAAAGAGGAAAAGCAAGAAAAACAACACAAATGATTAGCAGCTTGACAAATGCATATAAGAAACGAAGACAAAAACCCACATTACAAGGCACAGCACCAACAGGAAAAGCCACACTCGATTATTCAACAATTCAGTCAATTCGGAGCCTTTTCAAAGCAACAACCCCACTGCTCCCAAAAGACCAACAAAACAGCCCAGGAAGCATGAAATGATTTGTGTGACAGGGTGGTTCGCAGTGAGTCAGCAATGATGTGGAGAAACTACACATGATAAACAAAAATAATCTCGGGTTAAGAGAACATGGCGGAAACCGGAACTACGTCTCTTTCCTGTTTGACTGCAGACAGCACCAGACATGCTTAGGGGGGAGCCAGCCAAAAGCGCACAGACACACAGGAAAAAGGAAGTATGATACAGTACCGGCCCAACCACTCATCTCTACCCAAGAGCAGGTTGGACGGAGAGCCAACACTGTGGGGAGAAAACAAAACGTTGGAGCCCAAACCGAAGGGAAGAGGTGGATTAAGAGACGTGTGGAGAGAAGTGTGAAACATTATTGCAAGCAAGGTTTCTTTAACAACGGCAATAATGTTAATAATGTTGCAGCATCAGAAACACAAAGACCCTAAATCAATGAACTTTTGTTCCAGCACAGTTAAAAATCCATAAACATGATTTATCACGCAAAAATAAATGTCAGTCAGGACTGTTTTTTGCTTCTATTAAGCCACTTGAGTTAGGCATTAACTTATAGTTAAATTAACTATTAGTCTTACTGAGAAAAATCTGCCTCAGACACTGTAAATATCCAAAACAGCAGCAGAAATACAGATGTTTTCCCATTAAGGTTCCCATCAAGATAAAGATTGAAAAACATACAAGTCATGTGGTTTGTGGTTTGATATTTACACAGTTTCTAATTTTGGAGCACATTAATCTTAATATTTATGCTTTTCTCAATTTACTGCAGAAAAAGCATCAACTTTCTGCTTTATTTGTGCTACTAGTCAAATAAAAATCTAAAATACAACAAGACCATTTGTTTGCCCTAATAAAAATATACTAAAAGGCCTGCTGTGCCTTTAAGACAGTATATACTCCATGCAGTCTGTTTTAGATAGAAGCCCTTTATATATAACAGACAAGGTCATGACATTACACACACGCACACACTAATAGTGGCTGTTCACCTCAGATTGGCAGCCAGACTGGACACCTGGCTAGACAGCTCGCTGCTCTGTTTGTCCACGCCCCACATGCTGTGGACAAGAGGAGAGAACACACTTCAAGGATCTGGTGTTCATGCTACCAAAAACCCACCCGAACCCTGCAGCGCTCAGCTCAAACAGATCCTTTATGCCACTGATATCTGATGTCTAATAACCTTTGTCTTACAATTAAACATTGGTGTTCGCAGTGCAACCAAACTTTAAAGGAACAGTTCCTTGAATTGAATGCCATTTGTTTCTTGTTTCTATACAGTTAGACAACAAAACTGAAAGTTGCCATTAATACACATTTATACATGGTCAAAGTAACAAGTCACCAAGTCAGAAAGCAACAGCCTGCGTGTAACTGTAGATATGTCTAAACAACATGAGGATGTGACTCATAACGCAGACCATTTATTAGCTGTCAAAAGCCTCTGTGCAGTAGTTTGGAGCCACTGAGGCAGACGGTACAGGCTGCACCTAGGCCAAGCTGACATTACAGCTTAGACTTTCAGGAGAAATCCTTTAAGTCTTTTTTTGGTCTGTGTAAACATGACCTTAAAGGTTTTAAAATGCCTTGTGTGTAAAAATGTTTTTTGATACGCAAGTTCAAATATGTTGATTTGTCACTGCAAAATAAATTTGTAACGATCTGATATTACTGCAAAATCCTTAAGACCAGCTCTAGGTTACTGTGTTACACAGTATTACTCTATTAAAATATTAATTTCAAATGAAATTACAGCACAGTAAAATGTGCAAAGAGAGATAGGGTCAGTTCTCTCTTGTCCTCCCTCTAAACACTGCACAGTGTCATTTTTCTGGAGAGCTTAAAAAACTGAACTATGTTCAGACTGATGTTATGAAGAGGCTGAGATGGTGAGATGCTGGTGAGAGACCAAATCACTAAAAAAGGAATGAGTTGCTTGCATATAAGGTCATGGTATGGATATCATGCAAGCTGCCTGAGAGGGGCAGTGGTTAATAATTTCAGCATTTATAAAGTTATCACTAAACTGAAAGTGATTACACCGAGCTGTTTAGCAGAAACATCTCCATCCTGCCATCACCATCAGCCCCGACACTGGGGATGGAGGACGTTTTTGGAAACCAGATTACGTTAGAGTCGCAGCGCCAATGAGAAAATAAAGAAAGGACTTACACCAAGTTGCTGAGTGATGCAAGACTGAGTTGCTGTTGCTGTTGCTGCTGCTGCTGCTGCTGCTGTTGTTGCTGTTGCTGCTGCTGTGGTTGCTGGGAAACAGCCTGCTGCTGTTGCCATGTGGACACACTGGTTGGCAACAACCCACCAGGGGATGCCAAAGCATGTAAAGCAGTTATGTCTGCACTGGTCAGCTGGTACTCTGAGAGAGGACGCAGGATACAAAGGTCACAACAAAAACTTATTTTCTCTGTTTTGTTACCGAGGAAACAGATTTCACTCTGTTCTACATTTACTGAACAATGGAGGGAACAGAATATATTGGTTCTTGTTCGAGGCTGCTCTGGCTTTCTCCTTCTCTCTTTTGGTGTAATATCATATTTTGGCTCCCTGAACTCCCCCAGTATGTTTAGTTCACCTGTGTTGTATGCTGTGGGCATGGCGGAGAAGGGCAGCCCCTGTGCCAGGAGGCTTGGTGTGGCTACAGAGACCACTGGTGTGGTGAGGGTTTGTGCCACCTGGGCTCCGGCTGCCAGCCGCTGGGCGTTCTGCCAGAGAGGACGACAACATGTTAGTCACAGCAGAAACGAGGCACCTCCACATGTGGCCTAAAGCTAAAAATCTGACATGCTGGGAATGAAAATGTGCATGTGGCTGGACTCATAATGACATAGTGAGGCAAGTAAATCTCAAAGTCATGTGGATTTACTATCAGGAGGTTCTTGATGACATGCATCAAAAACTGATTCCTTGTTTTGAGTGAGCCAGAGGTGCTGTAGATGTATTACATTAAAGGCAATTTATTCAACCCTCAGTTAGATGCGCTTCAGGCTTCCTTTTCTTTTTTTTTTTTTTAAAAAAAAAGGTGCATTCCACTCAAATTCAGTGTTTCAATTAAGTTTTTGCGGTTTATATAATTATGCTAAAATCTCTCATAAACAGTCCCAGCAATACATCTCAACTGTTTTACTGTCCTCTATGTGCCTATTATATGATTCATTTGATTAATCATTTCAGTAGTAATAGTATCTACTGTACATGCAGTAGTTGCAGCACTACTTTCCTGAGATCGACAGCATTTCTAAATAAACCATTTGATAAAGTAAATTATAATTGTGCTATTCTTAAGTAGATTGTGACCAAGAGAAGGTGTGACTTTTTGCTTAATGTGCAGCTAATCTTGTATTTCTCCAGTGGATGTCAGTAAAAGCCTAGTTGTTAGCATTCAGAGGTTTGTGGTAACACATACATTTTACTCTTTAACCATTCACTTTAGGAGAAAGCTAATGGGGTTCAAACCTGCTAACAAAATATTCCGTTTTTCTAACAGGCACAACAAACGTGCTGCTACCATCTGTGAAACTGCTACCATGAGGGTTTTATTGTTATATACCTACAATGAAAGGTGCAAATCTTTGAAGAAGCACATCACCAGAGTCCGTTTCAGGTGAACTGTATCATAGTTAAACACATCTAATTCAAAAAATAAAAGGTCCAAAGATCCAATAATTCTGCTCTGGAATTACTCTTCAGTTTTGTGAGACTGATCATTCTGAGAGAAAACATTCAGCCAGAGTTATGGCTGCAACAGCGAATTTACACAGAGAGAGGGGAGATAGACCGGAGAGAGAGGCCAGATTCAATTAACTGCCTTTGTGAAGAAGTGAGGAGGGCGGCAGGGTGAGAGTGATGAAAATGAATCACTGTCCTCTGGAAAATGAGATTCTTGCCTGTCAGCGTTGAGTGGAATTGTAAAAGAGGGGGAATGACAATCACTAGGCACTAGCTGCAGAAACCATCCTTCTCTCTGAGTAAATTCTTAAAATCAATCTTAAAATCAAATTTTATATGATAAGTGTCCAATTAGTAAGTTGTGCTTTCATTTTCTATGTTACTTTAATAAATATAGAATTTTTATAAATTATAATCCCCACATTTGAGAACTAGATAATATTTGACAGTTTTCTGTCAATTGATCAATTCACAATTTGTTTTGCCATTTATCATCTGGTTTCAAATTAAAATACAAGCTTCACGAAGGCAAAAAAAAAAAAAAAAATCCTGAAATATGAAACACTACAAAGTTGTTGGGTTTTTTTTTTTCTTTCTTTGGAGCTAAATTTAGGGATGTGACTGAGGAAGAACAGAGAAATGCCTTTAATGTAATTCCAGTTAGTTTTTTTTTTTTTTTTTTTTTAACAACTCTAATTGACAATTTTGGCGGAAGGTGAGAATGAGAGTCAGTGTGAGTGTCAGTGAAAAGGGAACATGCTTTGCGGCGCCTCGCACCACAATGCAAAGTGAAAAGACTCCCATGCTTCAGTGGTATCATATGATGAAGAAAATGGGCCTGGTTCAAAACTGACAAGATCACTCACTGACAATTCTGCTTTTCTACTATGAACCTCTCTACACACACAGTTTTCTAGATTCTCACACAGAAGTTCATGATCCCAACACTACAAAAATGCTTCAACAACACAACCATGAGCGCTGAACCACATGCAGTCAGGTGGGAACCACCCAAGAAATGTCAGTGGAGCAAGACCAAAACAATAAGAAACTCCTGTACAGTATTGTAACCATGCTAGTAATGGCCGGACTGTAGATAACCATCGACTCATGCGAGTGACTGGCGTGGGAAAAATCACCTCGTTTACCAATTCCAGCTCATCCTCTGTCTGCAAAGGGTGGTAACAAAGAGGGTTACAACTCTGGTTTCAGGTTTGTAACTAAAAGTGAATAAAGTCATCGAAAAATATGAAAACAAAACTTCTTACTGCAATATGAGAGACTACCTTATTGATCTTACTGGTTATTAAGCAACACTTACCATTAAAAAGCCATGTATGCTGTTAAATGTGTCAGGCCTACAGTCAGAGGAGCTACAGCTGTTCCTGGAGCTTTTGATTGAATCACATGCCTCTTCAGTAATTCTGTACTGTTTTAATAATCACAAATAAGCTTTAAATTTTGAAGCAAACAGGGATAAGAAGTATATAAACCCACAATATAGTTAAGTTTTGGGACTGTTAGAAAACAGTTGCCTAATTAAAGATCAAGCATGTAACAGCATTAGCATTAATTTGGAGTCGGTCCTCTGTCCACCTGATGGATGCACGTTCAGTATCTACTCTTTTAGGTCTGTTTGAATTCTCCATCAACTCCTGAGGGAAACCATTTGGGTTTATGGTGGAGCATTTAGAAGCTAACTCACCAGCCAGCTGTAAACTTTCTCTGCCAGTTGCTGTAGCTGGCAAGTTTCCTTTGGTTTTTCACTACAGGCGACATGCTTCACATACTACATAAACTCTTTTGTGAATTTCAAAATGCTCAGAAAAATCAGAATGTGTACATCTGCAATTCATGACAAGTAGTCAACCTCTGCTTGCTGAAGAGTGTAAGATATGAACAAAAGCTCCGGGACAGCAATGAAATTTACCTTTAAGGCAGATGATTTTTATGAAGTACTTTCTAAGCTCAATAATGAACTTCCATCAATGACTTACAACTGTCGGTGGTTAGCATACACTGTGAGATGTGGCTAAAGCAAATGTGGGTTTGTCTTGAGTTCAAAGACAGTTATGAAAATATTCACTTATGAGAAATCTCACCAGTATGTCAGTGGGAGTTCGCTGATTCATCCAAGAATTTAGTAACTTTGCCAGAGTAAATAATGAGATGTTGGACTTCAAATTGGGTCTCTACTAAAAACATAAGAAATGACAGCAAACACCCTCTGACACAATGTTTATCTTTAATCTAATTCGTGAATTTAACTTGATACATAAATATAAATTCCCTGTGCTTTTGTGTAATTTTCCATCTGCTCATTTTTACCATGGAAAGTATGCATTTCTGAAATAAAATAAAAATAATTTCTGTGTCATGTTACTGAACAAATCTTCTAGTTTTCAGAATCCTTTATGTCTTTTGAGTTGTTATCCTTAGTTTTAAACAGTTCCTCTTAATTAAGCTTTTCAATTGTGGTTAGAAGAATCACACCATATATAGTGTTATTCTTTCAAGGTTACAAATGTTAACTAAAAGCATCCAGAAAGCTCAGGTTCAGTTTGGTTAAGCTCACCATCTGCATGAGGCTCTTTCCGCCCTGTGAGGTGATGACTCGGAGGTCTGGCTTGCGGCTGTTGACCATCTGGGGGCTGGGAGGTGGGGGTGGAGACTTGGCTGGAACTACTTTCCCCAGACTGTTGCCGTTGGAAACTGTGAGGAGGCCTGGGGAGGCCCTGGCACTGGTGTATCCATTAGCTGTGGGGAGATAGAGGTGCGAATGGAGAGAAATCAATAGGAAAATCAAACAGGTGAATGCAGGCTGCAGGGTACCAACAGTGTTCACACTCAGCATTGAGTCAATTCTCGAAAGGTTTCTCTTCTATTCTGAGTCTCTGATTTAAAAACCATGTCAGTGTTGAAAAGCCAACGTCTTCAACGTCATCATCGTATCTGAGACTTAAATAGATGAGAGAACCTGTTTGTCTTAGAGACAGGTTATCAAGACAGATTCATATTTATCCTTCTGCTAAAATCTTATGCAATCTCTTCTTTGAAGCTCTACATTTCTGAAAACCACAAAACTATATATCACTTTTCCTCTAAATATCATAATATGTGAACATTAAAAAATAACTAAAAGGAATGGGTGCATTTGTGTTGATGTGCTCTGAGCACTGTAACATCCTCTGATCCCTGCAAGGCACAATCATGATGGTGCAGAGGAGGAGAGAAGAGGATGGAAAGGCTTTATGATGAATACAGACCAGAAGAGCATTCGGTGAAGAAAAAAATAGCTAAAAGGATAAAGCCAGCTCAGTTTTTGAACAAATGTTATGGTACTCACGAACTGGACTTGGGCATCCTCCATTTGAATTATTCAGGTCACCTCCAAGAAGGGCACCTATTGATTAAAGATAAAATCAATAAAAAAAAGGCTCCACATTTTCATATTTGTGGTAAGGTCTCAGAAGCTTAAATCTATTAATTTCACTGTGAGACAAATGGAAATATTTATATTTCACAGGTTATAAACATGTTTTTCTTAAAAAATGGCTTAAACATTTATTTATTTTTTAAAACAATTATTTTCTGTCTAATCGACTAATCATTGCAGGTCATCTAAGAAATAAGGCAATGAAGTAGCAACAAATTTTGTGTTTTAGCTGAAATTGTCAGTGCAAATTTATTTATGACATTTTATTATTTCAACTACTACTATTTTTTTCTTCAAATTTTTATTTTCACTCTTACTCTTTATTGTACTCTCTAGAGCATGCCCTTATTATATTGGGGAAAATAAATAAATACATTTTAAGGTAATTGTAAACCACAGTTATTGATTCCAGATGTTCAGGGTTGAATATGTGTTTGTTACAGCTATAAACTAGTAATTAAAAAAAAGTCTAAAGAGAAGTGCAGCAAATGCCACACACAGTAGATTAGTCCAAAGCAGAGGAATGTACACTACTCCCCAAGGAATTAAACAGCTCATTACACATAATGATAAGGAGCTACACACATCACTATCAACTGTAGCTCTGTGATTATCTAACAACACTGACTAACACTTGATACTGATACAATCATTATTATGTAATTCCTGAGGAGGTAAACATAAGAAACATGATTGAAAATTACTGAAATAAAGCGTCAAATTTTATTTTGAAGCTTTACTGACATCTTTCAGGAGGACGCTGAACAGAGGTGGTTTTCAGGCTGTTGCTGCTGATGTTTATTAAGTGACTTCAGACTTCAGGTGACTTCAGTCTTGCCAAGCTCAGCAGAATATCACTCACTTACCTGCACTGGCTGGTCGCTGTGGCAACCCAGGAGACACCGTGTTTCTCTGAAGAGCCGGTTGCTGTGGCGACAGGAGGTGGGTATCCGTGAGCGATGATGAGGTTACATAGGAGGTAGTTACCAGTGCGTTGCCAGGGTTACTGAATTGCAGTGTGCTTTGATTGGATGCCTGGACTGTAACTGGCATGGAGAAAGTCTGGGGCGGAGCTGCTGACTGCTGCAAAATGGAAAGAGACAATTTTACTTTAAGTTTTAATTGTTTAAAAACTCCTGTATCACCTACATATGGTTTTTGCCTTTAAAGCTGCGATAACTGAAGACTCTTGGGGGCAAGTTGTGAAAAATAAACATTGGTTTTCTCTCAGCCTACACCTAACTGGACCACCATATTCTCACAACTCACTTTCTCTAAAATATCTTTAATTTTTCTATATTTTGCTGAAGGATGTCTCTTGACATAAAAGCACAGTAATAATTTAATGCCACTGGGTCAGTTTGATTTAACTGAAATTATACAGGGGAGTGTCATCAGCATATTGAGGTTTAAGTAGAGCCTTCTGCAAAAACACCCCAGTGAAACAAATGTAAAATAACTGGTTTGAAGAACTTAACATCAGTGGCCAAATGCTGAATATTGACAGAAGCATGTTTGACCAAGAAGTCGTCAGAAGCAGAACAAATAGTAAATGAAAAATATCAGAGCATTAATTATCAAATGCAAGTTACAAAACTTACTCCATAGCGTTTGAAGAGAACATCTAGGTCCTCTGTGCTCTTACGGTACTTGTCATCATTTAGGGGACTTTGGTCAATGGAGTCCTCACCATCTGGCTCTGGACTGTCACAACCATTGAAGCCTTTCTTTCTCAAAGTCTGTGAAGTAAATTAAAAAGGTGATGACTGAGAATAGTGCAAAACCAGCCAGTTCTGAGGATTTCACAGTTTTTATAAAATATACACAATATTAGAAGGACAATCTATCACTGTTTCCGGTGCTGGTTCTATTGTTCTATTTTTCTGTCCTCACTGGATCAGTTTTAGTTAAGCAAGTTCTCAGTTGTCATCCATATATTGGTTTGGCATCTCAGCTCTGTTTTAGGGTTCAGCTTCCCTGAAGTTATAAACATGGCCAAACTAGGATTTACAGAAAGTTGGTACTTTGGTTCCACAAACCCTGCTAATGTAATGGGTTTACCTCAATAATGTCTGCATTGGTCCGGCTCTCGTGAGGCTCGTTGTACTCTGTGTATTTGAGCAAGACCTTGTCCATGTCAGTGCTGGCATACTGGAACAGCTTGTTTGCATGGTTGAAGATGATCAGGGCAATCTCACAGTCGCACAATACGCTCAGCTCGTAGGCTTTTTTCATCAAGCCAAACTTTCGCTTTGTGAATGTCACCTAAGAGAAAGATGGTAACAGGAAAATGGGAAGAGGGTGGTAAAAGAACCCAAAAAAAAAAATGTTTTGAAAAACTGCCATACATTGTTTTTTAAAATCAAAAACTCAATTTTTTTTTAAACCTCGTCCTTTGTAGAACGTTCCGTGATCACATTTCAATATCTTTCAGTTTTCCCAATGGAGAATGAAATGTGTGCACTCATATTACTGGCAGAATCATCAAGTAACATCCAACATTAGTATTTTGCAGGCTCTTTAGCTCTCCAGTCACTGAAACACAGTGGAGTGGTGTTTGTGGATTTTTATGACTCATAGTTATTAGTATTCCAGTAAAAACATATTCTTCAATCTCTAACTCTTGCTTTCAATCAATAAGGAAAAACTGATCATTATATATTATTCTCACTGAACAGCCTTTCTGGCAGTACAGCCATTTATATGCAAAGGAGCTGCTCATAAAAGTTTCCAGTTGTTTACATTATTTTTGGACTCAATTCTCTAATATTAAGCAGTTTTTTAAGCTTAAATGCGAACTATTTAAAACAAAAAGCAAGGACAAAATTTTAAAAGCAACAAGGACTGATGACTAACTTCTCTCAGCCCTGCTGTTCCTACCATCACTAGATGTGGTCCATGTAATAATTTGACTGAAGTCTAGTTTTGATCAGTTTAATAATTTAAACTGGAAGATGATCAGTATTTATTGAAAGAAAGATCCCAAAATCTGTCTGCAAAGTTAAGAATCAGAGCTGTGAGAGGATGGAATTCAATTTAAAACTCCAAAACATTTCTTGGTGGCTCAGAGAACCAGTGATAACGGGGGAAAGTACCCTAAAAATACCAAATTAACATTTTTGTACAATTACTCATCTGGCCGGACTGAGCAAACAAGAAGGATCTCAGTCAAGAAGAAGAGGACAAACCTTAGTGGAGCCGCAGTATACCTAACTGTGATTATGAATTTATACAAAACAAACCAATCAGTGCAGCATTTTATAATTGGGATCTGTATGGCTACATGTGGGAAAAAAAACTGCCACACGACAATATGGTTAGATATTAACAAAAAATGTGGGGAGTGAGAATATGAAGCAAAATACTCTGTGCTGTGACAAAAATGAAGCTCTCAGCAGCGACACAAAGCGCTCTGGCAGATGACAGATCCATCACCCACCCAACACCATCCCGGCTGTGAAGTCGGGTGTCAGAGTCATGCAGTGTAGAAAAAAGGAGAAAACAAATGGAACAGAAAAAAGGCAAATTCTTGATGACACTGTGTTTTAGAGTACTTGAATACTTCCACTTCAGACAAGCACAATATTGGAATGGGACAGTGCCACAGGCATAACGCTAAATCAACAGGAGAGCAGCCATTACCTGACACCTAGAGAAAATCTATATTATAGGGGACTATTTTATATATATATATATATATTCACAGCATTAAGTGCTGCATCAATTTTGACACTGTATTGCCCAGAGGTGTGTAGATTAGTAATCACAGAAACGTGACACTACTTATAACAAGATTTGTTTAAGTCTCAGAGGGAACATTACTCTGAGTTAATCAATAAAATTAATTTTAGCAGCCCTAAGTCAGCATACCATGGAAATATGTGGTATTTTCTTTAATACTAATACACATTGGTGCATTGAGCAAATAGTTCACTTTGACAACAAAAAAAATTCTAAACAAAATCAAAATGAACATGGATGAAAAAAAGTACATTTGAAAACATATTTAGGAGATTGTGTGATACAACTTACAGCTCAAGAACAGTCACAGTACAAACCCACCTTGCGGACAGACAGGATATTTTAAAATCATTGTAGAAGATTGTTGAGTATAAAAAAATCTGCCATAACTAATACTGTGGTAGGGCTGAGTATTATCTGAAGTTTTTTAATAGCAGTGGTAATAATCAGACTGAAATTCTGACAAACGTCTTGCAATATTTTGATTTATATTACGAGGCATGTGACTCAGGATTACAAACACGTGTTTTGAAACCAGACATTCAGTGAAGACTTTTTAGTTTGGTTTTTTGTTTTAGTTTTTAAAACCTGATGCAATGGATGCACTGTATTTAGGCTGAGGTAAAAAAAAAAAAAAAAGACTGACTAAGAAAGATACATTAACACTCACCTGCTTGTTCCTTTCGTCTGTGATCCGCTGGATCTGAATCTTTTTCCTACCCATGATTCTTTGCAGTTGAGACAAACGTTGCAGTCAAGTAGAGTAAGTGTTTCTCGGAGGGTGAGAGATGAAGTGCAGCCTACGATCACTTATTTCAGCCCAAAAAACAGTCAGACACAGTCGTGCATCTGAGGATACACGCACACAGACATTTCTCTGCCGAGGTGTGGTGAGACAACGTGGTTGACGCCTTTTACTGATGAGCAGCGCGAAAGAAGAGAGGGTGCTGCAGAAATGCGTGAGGTTGAGAAATGGAGGAGGTCCTCAGTTCATCACTGGTTCAACAGGGACAAAAGTGACAAACTTCCCTGCAGCTGCTGGGGTGAGGACGTCACTCCTCTCCTACATAAGACAGAGAGAGAAAAAGGCAATTCAAATATCATATATATAATCCTCACACAAACGTCAACAGTGTGAGGGAGAACAGCTCATGATAATGTATTCATAAAGAAATAAAAAAGCACGATTAAGGTATATATTAACGCTTTGTAACAGAATCAAAGGTAAAATTCAGCCACTCACTGTCCAAAGCTGTTTAAAGCCATGAAATATTTCTATCAGTTTGATACCAGTTTAATAATCATTCATCATCATTAAACAGCAAGATGTCACAGTTGATTTTTACTTGATTAATGATTTAAATGAGACATTCTCATTTTCACTTCAGGATTGTAGCCTGATGGCACAACAGTGAGTACTGTCCCTTCACTGCAAGAAGCTTTTGGGTTTGAATCCCATTCAGTCTCTGGAGTGTGTGTGGAGTCTGCATGTTCTCTGGAAGTACTTCAGCTTCGTCCCACAGTTCAAAGACCTACAGTTTGAGGTTAGGTTAATTGGTGACTCAATATTGTTTGTCTGTCTCTATGTGTCAGGCCTGTGATAGTCTGCCAATCTGTCCAGGGTGTACCCAACCTCTCGCCCAGCGTCAGCTGCGAGTGGCTCTAGCCCCCCATGACCCTGAATGTTCCAGAATAAAATAATAGATAGATGGACAGATGGGTTGGATTCAGGTTCTTGTAGAGCACTGTGCAGACAAGCAAAAAAAAAAAAAAAAAAAGTAGTTACCTGAGTCTACAAGATTAAAATGAAAATTTACTTTACATATGGTCACCTAGCTAGCATCATGCTGACAATTAAGCAACACTGGATGAAGAGGGAGGCTGGTCAGAAATGAAGGAAGGATAGACTCAACCAAATACATGGAACTCCTTGAAGAAAGCCTGCTCCAGAATGCATGAGACCTGAGACTGGGGTACAATTTCACCTTTTAGCCCACGAATGACACGAAAGTATACAGTCAAGACATGGTCTTCAGGAAAAGTCTCTGAGTCTCTTTGAGTACCTGAGCCAAATCCCAGACTTAAACCCCACAGAACATGTGTGGAGAGACCTGAAGACGGCAGTTCACAGATGGTTCCCGTCCAATCTCACGGAGCCTCAGAGGATCTGCCAGGAAGATAAACTCCCCAAATGCAGGTGTGCAAGGCTTTTAGCTATTTAACCACTAAGACTCAAAACTGTAACTGGTTCACAAGAGGCTTCCACAAAGCATGGCATTAGGGGTCTGAACTCTTTCAGATTTCAATTTTCGAGTTTCATAAATTTGCAAAAATTTCAAAATTTTTTTTTTCAGTTTGTCACTGTAGGTTATTGAGTATCAGTGCAAGTAAGTCAAAGATAATAGAAAAGATGCTAATGTAAATGATGCTACTTGTATAACATATATATATATATATAAATAAAATCAACATTTAAATTGAGCTCTGGTAGACTGTGATAAGCAGTGGTTATGATTTATTTCATAGCCTAAATTATTACAAAATGACAAAAATAATCAATCAATGGTAAAACAAAAATCACTGGAACAAAGACTTCAATGTTGAGTCATCAGAAAGCGTAAAAGAAAACAGCCCACATGCCTTTCCACAAACATAATGTGTCAGCCCCTTTAGGGCTATTCAGTCAACAATCAATGTTTCTCACTGAAGGAAAATATCACAGCAGGTTTCCATGAGAAGGATGTCAGTGGACAGGACTCCATACAGGTAGCTGAGACTATTAATGGAAATCATGACCGAAAGGACAAAAGGACAAGGTCTCAGATACAAGCGGCTGAAATGAGCTTCCTCCGCAGGGTGGGAGGGCACTCCCTTAAGAGATAGGGTGAGGAGCTCGGTCACCCGGGAGGAGCTCGGAGTAGAGCCACTGCTCCTCCACATCGAGAGGAGCCAGCTGAGGTGGCTCGGGCATCTGTTCCGGATGCCTCCTCTGGGTGCCTCCCTGGGGAGGTGTTCCGGGCATGTCCCACTGGGAGGAGGCCCCGGGGAAGACTCAGGACACGCTGGAGGGACTATGTCTCTCGGCTGGCATGGGAACACCTCGGTGTCCCCCCGGAAGAGCTGGAGGAAGCGTCCAGGGAAAAGGAAGTCTGGGTATCCCTGCTTAGGCTACTGCCCCCGCGACCCGGCCCCGGATAAGCGGAAGAAGATAGATGGATGGATGGATGGATAGATAACTGCAGTAGCAACAGTACAAGTCAAGGCTGCTCTCAAAGCTGTGTGAATGTTTCTCCTGAGCTAAACTGGCCAAACAAATAAAAGCACTTTTGATTGAGGAAGAAGAAAATGTGAGCAACAATCTAATTCATGGATATCATCACAGTACAAGTGTTTCTTTGACTCAAACATTGCACTAGAGCAGTGAAAATGAATGACTATAGGAACTTAATGCATCTCTGTAGGCTGCGCTGGAGGTTGGTTTGTCCTCTTTGTGTGCAGCTTGAATCGCAGTCTGTATATTAGCCATATGTTGAAAACCTCCTCTTCATCTTTTATGTGCAATCTGAGAGTCATGAATAAGAAATGAAAGCTAATGAATAAGAAAGCCTTGAGAACTCTGCCACCTCTGAACAAGCTGGAGATGAAAATGGTCACTCTCGGTCAAGAGAAAAACTCCCTCTCCCTGTGTGTGTGCGTATAAATATATAGTCATTTTCCCGCCTGTATGTAAGAGGCAATTATAAGTTATAATTTAAAAACATATTCAGATTTAATATTCATAAACAGCATACAGTAATATTTAGAAATGAATATATCGCAGGAACAGTGGTTTATCACCCTCTCTTTGGTCAGTTATGTCAAGTCTAACATCTTCAACATTAGGACAGTGCACGCAAAAGATTTGTTTCTGAATTTTTGTTATAAGATATACAATGCATTCAGGTTAGTGCATTAGATCAAACCTTTAGTAATTTAGTAAAGTCAGTGTTTTAACCATTGTCTTGATGCAGCCTCTACACTGATACTTTGCAGTGTTTCTTTGTTTTACACCACTATAAAGCAAATATCTGGTATGAAACTGTAACTGTTTTCTAAAAGCAAATGAATTTGATTGGATGCTTGACAATATTATTATTATCAGTTTGTTTCAGTTGTTTGATATGTGTGTGATTAAAGTTGTTAAGCGAAGGAGAGGAATAGAGTCTGGTTTGAAATAGCAACCACACCTCAGAGTGAAAATGAGACGGTGACTGCAAATGGATCCCAAAGCAAAATGTATTCCAGTCTCACAGCTGTAGTACAAACTCACAGTAAAGTGTGTTAATTATGCGGATGAAAGAGTGACAACTGACAACAAACTAGTTCTACCATCATTTCACACTGTCTACATCATCGGATCTTTTTAATAAACCAAAGCTACACCTAGAAATTACATTACCAATAAAAATATATTCCTCTTCCTACACAAAAGGCTCAGCCTGTGGCAATTGTGTTAAGTTTTCCCTCCAGTCTTGACCTTCCGCATCTATGCTTTCCTGTGGGATCGTTGTTAGGACAGACGGAAAAAATGAAAACGCCACTGGAGTGCACATGAGGCTTCCACAAACCACATTTCAACACTTCAGAGTGTCCAGCTTGAGAATTAATCAGAAGTTGTAATAAAATCCAGCATATTAGATTCAACTCTAAAAATCTCTGTGTAATTTATCTGTGCCATATATTACGTCAGTTGCAGCATATAACGGCTCCAAAAATACTGCAGCCTAACACTGTTGGTGATCAGGTTCAAACAGCAGTAGGTGCTTTAAAACTTTAAAACCAACTTTCCCCCTCAGGTTTATCAGACAGGGTCAAATACCTTGGGTTTGGTCTCTCTCTCTCTCTTTTTTTTAAATTATTCTAGGTCAAGTTTGCATTTGACCTACTATCACTTTGAATGGCACCAGGTGAGTTTTCCAACCATTTATCCATTATTTTTAATAATCATTTAGACTGTTCTGGTTCTGCCTGCTTACCAAATAGTTTTCACTGATTCAATGCACTTATTTTAGCATCAATACACCAATTATTAATTGGACTGGTTGTCAGCCAGGGGTTGACCTATGAGCAGTAAATATGGATTCCTTGTCAACATCATTATATAGTGTTATTATAGTGTTTTCACTTTTCAGTCACATTGGGCTGTCAGTGCAGTTTTTAGCACCACAACAATCCCTGAACTGATGTTACCTTATATAAAAACAACTTTAATTCAGTCAGGCACACAGATATTAATTTAGAGAAAAACAGAAAACCGGCATCAGAGTGTTACTCTGCATCGAGTTGAAAGGGGAAAAAAAAGTTGGATTGGCGCATCTGTAGTTTTCACACACTCACTGATAAACTGTGGTTGGTTGGAAACATTGCGGGTTAGTGCGACAATAAGGGCTGCAACTAGAGCTGAACAATTAGTTTAACTTAATGACAGAACTATCGGCAACTATTTTAAGAAAGTAATTTTTTAAGAAAAATGCTTGTTCACATTGTCACATGCATTGTCAGGTTGCAGCTTCTAAAATAGGATTTGGTGCTTTTCTTTGTCACATAAGTGTAAACTGAATAAAGTTTTTTTTTTGGACTTTGTGTTGGGCTAAAACATAAGATCGACACAAAGCAGGGTTAAATGTAAGCTATCTGAAGATCTAATTTTAGGCATTGTACAGTCATGATTGGCATTTTTCACTTTTTGACATTTCACATAAACAATGTCTTATCTAGATCTAAATCGGTCACAATCTCCCAGAGGCCATTGTAATGTTTTCAAATGTTTTTTTTTTTGTGTGTGTTTTCGGGTTTATCAGTCTAAAACCTGAACATTGCATACAGACCATTAACTCATTTGGATAGCCTGCAAAACTAACATCATATTCTATTACGTAGTTTGTGCTGTGCCAAGGTGAAGCTTTTTAGAAATGAAATCTGTGCATCACTGTAGATCATTCATTAGCTGTAATTGTAAGGCACCAACTATAAACAATTACCACAACAAGACGTGTAGAAATATCCCACTGCTACAGGGGAAAATAATAAAAAAATGCTCTTCCCTATGGACTCTACTAACTCTGGCACTGTCAGGCTACAATATTATCTTTGATTAGCCGTGAACAGAGCAGAATGGGGCTACACTGCAAGGCTTCTGTCTAGCCTCCCTCTCCCTGACTGCCCTCTGTATGGCTGCCCCTCATTACTGTAATTGACACGCTCATCCCTCCTCTTCCCCCTTAAGGCGCTGATGGCTCAATTAGGAGCTGGCCGGAGGACTGGTTGGACGCCAAGATAATGAGGTCGCCGCTTGGCTAAAACTGAGCCCTGCATCCAGTCAAACCAAGCTCACTCTGTGACATACAGGAGCTCAAAAGAAGAAGAAAACACATCAATCTAAACAAGTCAATCTGCAGACAGACGCAAAACCACTACACTGAAGAGTATAATGGTGCTACGGCAAATGAATGGCTCTTAGCAGGACCAGGTATGCCTCATTATCTTCAGAAGACAGGCATTTGGTCACTCCTGTAAAAAAAATGAACCACACATATTATTCAAATCATCCAAGTGATGATTATGCAACCCTTGAATATTCTTCTGATGAAAGAGAGTGCAATAAAGTTCAGGGTAGGCATCTGTCTGTTTTGGAGTAGTGTAATTAGTGGCAGTGACCTTTAGCGGATTATGCACTAGCCAATGAAATGTGCCAAGGCCCTCAGATAAATGGCTGGCGCCTCAAACATGGCTTGCAGTGGGGTTAGCCCATCCACAGCTCTGAGACAAGGGTTTAGGACGGCCTTTATGGCTCAGTCACTGCTCCCTAAGATGGACAGGATCGATTCGCACACATGTAATCTTGTGACTCTGCACCACCTTTAAACAAAGAGGAACATTAAATAAAGAATAATGTATTTATGTTGTCTAAAAGGACTACACTCCTAACAAGTTGATTGTTTAACAATTCCCAAAACACAACACATCACAATATATACATGACGCCTATATATAAAAATATATATATCCTTATATTTGAGGAGCTGAAATCAGAGAACCATGAGTCTATTTTTGCTTGAAAAATGTTTGAAATAATTCTCACAATAATTACCGAGTTATTTTCCATCAGGCCACATGCGAGCTCTGCTTACCCCCACACAACATACAAACTTTTGCTGAGATTGGTACACGTTTCAAGAGATCACCTGAAAGTGTTCCACACTGCAGATGATGCAGTTTGAGATGCAAGATCTGTCTGATGGAACTGTTGACTTTGAGAAAACCTTAGTATAATTTTGTTCATCTTGGCAACCATTCACAGTTCTGTCAACTCAAAGTCCTACCCAAAGGAACTGAAAAATTCAATAACACTGTTATCTTTGGCATTTTAATAAAACAGGTAAAGGTTTTGGGCAACCAATATGTTGATTTTCCAGTGAGACCAGTAGAGAAATAGGACTTCTGCTTTTCAGACAATAAGACTACAGTTTATGACCTGCAGTTCTAATTTTAACTTTTAAAGAAGAGTAACTTTGTGCCAAATTAAAATAAAATATAAGAAGATGTTGTTGGTAAAAATGAAGATGAAATGTGTCATCTATGCTCACAATCAGCACGACTGTCCTACCTGGACTGTACTAGATGTGAGATCAACCTGAGCTCACTCACTTCAAAACCAAAATCAGTGCCACAATTTGGGTGACTAGGGTTAATATTAAAGCAGCTTCATGTTAAAGAAAACAATTAGACTTACAGAAAATAAGGTCACACACTTCACACTTGGCATTTGCCATTAGCATTATTAACAGTTTTCAAAAATCAAAACTGGAGCAACATCAAAATATCAGCAGGTCACCACACACTGGAACTTCAGAAGTGCAGGAAAACACTATCATTATATCCACACAGCAATATAATACCTCTGGTACATGTGCAGCTAGTCTGTTTTCTTCAAAATACCACCAGACTAACATTAGCGACCATGTGGATCTGGTATGTGGAGTCCACAAGATGTTAACACGACATTTTTTTTTAACAAAGTGGGAACAGGACTCAGCTGTATCCTCTAAACATGGTGACAGATGGAGGCGAACTAGGCCCACTGACGACAGACAGACAGGTACCCTACAGGATCTAATCTGACAGGCTGGGAGCTGAGACTGTTACCAAATATTTAGCCCCAATTTTACCAGAACAAAGGCACTACTTTAAGGCACCATAACCGGGGAAGCTGTACGGAACAGAGGACGAGCTTCACCACACGGGCCATTTCACATTTTTCTTGTTTCGAGTCCGACGGACAGCCATTACCTTCCTTACCCTCTCCATATTACTCGGCTACGCGAGCTACAGCACGCACTACTTTAAATCACATTAAGGACGTTTCGTATTCTAATGCAGACTGTGCTTAAGTGTGATATAAATCTGCGCCGTGCAGTTTGAGTATTTGCTATATTTAAGAAAATAAACCAAGCAAGTCTGCCCCTGTGCGAGGAAAAAAGACGCAGGAAGGAAATGTATCACTCCACTTACCCTGAAATATTGCTGATAAAAAGCGAAAATGTGCCAGCCACCGCCCGCTCCAGAGGTGACCTGTCTTAATTAAGAAGTATTAATAAATTACGCTGAAGCCACGTCTCTATTTACATCGATCCACGGCATTTTATTCCATAATGTTGAAGTAACTATACTGTCCACCCAGGCGAAACAGCATACCCAGCGTACGATCGACGTCATTAACATTAGCCCGTGATTGACCCGTGGGAAATCCAATCAGCAGCTGACGTGCGAACCCATCGTCCAATCAGAGCGCAGTGCTGCCGAAGTGGGCTGATCTGCGAGAGAGGACATGACGGAGGTGACGGCCATGTTCTGCAATAGTGTTTGTATCCCTCCGCCTCAGTATTTACCTTTTGCATGATTTTGCATGTGGGGAAAATGTCACTGTGCCTGCTTTCCATAAGGGAGCCCGCTAGGCCATTTGTTTTCCCCGTCTGTAATCACCACCACAGCGGCAACAAAACACCCGCTAAGGCCTGTGAAGGTTGGTCAAAGACAAAATAACATGTTGAGAGGCCTTTACAGTACACATGATCAAATAATAAGCCCTGAGAGATTTAATAATGTGTGATATGGGCTGCAACATAACTATACACTGTAACAAATAGCCTCCTAGAATACAACAGACTAGCACTGAGTATAACTCATTAATAAGTGCTCTCTGCTGTCATATAAATATCATCTACATATACAGTGGGTACGGAAAGTATTCAGACCCCTTTAAATTTTTCACTCTTTGTGTCATTGCAGCCATTTGCCAAAATCGAAAAAGTTCATTTTATTTCTCATTAATGTACACTCAGCACCCCATCTTGACAGAAAAAAAACAGAAATGTAGAAATTTTTGCAAATTTATTAAAAAAGAAAAACTGAAATATCACATGGTCATAAGTATTCAGACCCTTTGCATTGACACTCATATTTAACTCACATGCTGTCCATTTCTTCTGATCCTCCTTGAGATGGTTCTGCTCCTTCACTGGAGTCCAGCTGTGTTTAATTAAACTGATTGGACTTGATTAGGAAAGGCACACACCTGTCTATATAAGACCTTACAGCTCACAGTGCATGTCAGAGCAAATGAGAATCATGAGGTCGAAGGAACTGCCCAAGGAGCTCAGAGACAGAATTGTGGCAAGGCAGAGATCTGGCCAAGGTTACAAAAGAATTTCTGCAGCACTCAAGGTTCCTAAGAGCACAGTGGCCTCCATAATCCTCAAATGGAAAAAGTTTGGGATGACCAGAACTCTTCCTAGACCTGGCCGTCCAGCCAAACTGAGCAATCGTGGGAGAAGAGCCTTGGTGAGAGAGGTAAAGAAGAACCCAAAGATCACTGTGGCTGAGCTCCAGAGATGCAGTAGGGAGATGGGAGAAAGTTCCACAAAGTCAACTATCACTGCAGCCCTCCACCAGTCGGGGCATTATGGCAGAGTGGCCCGACGGAAGCCTCTCCTCAGTGCAAGACACATGAAAGCCTGCATAGAGTTTGCCAAAAAACACATGAAGGACTCCCAGACTATGAGAAATAAGATTCTCTGGTCTGATGAGACCAAGATTGAACTTTTTGGCGTTAATTCTAAGCGGTATGTGTGGAGAAAACCAGGCACTGCTCATCACCTATCCAATACAATCCCTACAGTGAAACATGGTGGTGGGAGCATCATGTTGTGGGGGTGTTTTTCAGCTGCAGGGACAGGACGACTGGTTGCAATTGAAGGAAAGATGAATGCGGCCAAGTACAGAGATATCCTGGAAGAAAACCTCTTCCAGAGTGCTCAGGACCTCAGACTGGGCCGAAGGTTCACCTTTCAACAGGACAATGACCCTAAGCACACAGCTAAAATAACAAAGGAGTGGCTTCGGAACAACTCTGTGACGGTTCTTGACTGGCCCAGCCAGAGCCCTGACCTAAACCCAATTGAGCATCTCTGGAGAGACCTGAAAATGGCTGTCCACCAACGTTCACCATCCAACCTGACAGAACTGGAGAGGATCTGCAAGGAAGAATGGCAGAGGATTCCCAAATCCAGGTGTGAAAAACTTGTTGCATCATTCCCAAGAAGACTCATGGCTGTACTAGTTCAAAAGGGTGCTTCTACTCAATACTGAGCACAGGGTCTGAATACTTATGACCATGTGATATTTCAGTTTTTCTTTTTTAATAAATTTGCAAAAATTTCTACATTTCTGGTTTTTTCTGTCAAGATGGGGTGCTGAGTGTAAATTAATGAGAAATAAAATGAACTTTTTTGATTTTGGCAAATGGCTGCAATGACACAAAGAGTGAAAAATTTAAAGGGGTCTGAATACTTTCCGTACCCACTGTATATCCATAGAAGTACCTCTACATTTGTAATCCATGCAATCCATGTCCCTCACAGCCCTTATAATCTGTATTATAACCCTTTACGTACAATACAAAGTATACACAGTACATTGTTCTCCAGCTCTTGCCTGTAATTCTGTGCATGTTTGAGTCTGATTACAAACTAAATGTCTGTATTTGTAGCTTCCCGCATGTTTTTTCTCTGCATTATGGAAAGCTGCTGAGAATTGGTGGCAACTTCCAATAAAAGCTGATTTAGAGTCACATTGAAAACATAAACGGTGAAGGGTTTTTTTTGTACTGTATGCTACTACAACATCTATGTACTCTGTGTAGGCAGAGTCACATTATAATAAACAAGGAATTTGTGTCATAATACCAAAAATCATTTGCATTGTTTTAGTCTACTGAGATAAATATTATTATATTGTCCACTTTGATTCAAATGGACTCTATTTGCTGGCAACAGTGTTCGTCCTATCATATTCAATGAGCAACAATGACAGGTACATTAAAGTGGTTTTTCACAATATGGCAGGTCGATTAAAGAGAAACCTAGTAGTACTATTCTTGGTATCACTGTTGTCTCCCTGAGTTTTTTAAAACAAATAAATGACACTTTAGGAAAGATCAGGATTCTTGTTATTAAAACAGTGAACATTAACTGCAGATCTGTGATAAAATGCAAACTCTAGGTTCATGCATGCAATCCAGACATGCCACAAACAAGTTCACCACCTCAACCTCAACCTTACTCTCCATTTTGCTATACAAAGGGCACATTGCTTCCTGCAGAAGCACATAACACTGTCACTGCGCATGAGCCCATTTGCAAATTGTTGCCCTGAGGCCTACGAACATGTTAACTTGGTCATGGCAGTTGCCCATCATACATGCATCAGTGAAAAAGCAGCCAGCAGAGTTCATTCTGTAACTCAGATCGCACTGATGTGCACTGACTTTCCAAGGAGCTAAAAAAAACAAAAAAAAAACAGCTTTTTAAAACGTCACCTTTCTAGTAACATGCTGCCTACATTATTCTTCTTTCCTCTGAGTTTCTAGGCAGCCATGTGTCCCAGTTTCATAACAAATGCAGTATCAGACCCAGCGCTGTGTCCTACTGGGAGCACAGAGGCTGACAGATAAAACGCATGACATCTTGGAAAAATGCCTCATGAGGAACATCTTGGATTAGAAACACTGTATCAAAGGCTGGCTTGATTTGTTGTTTCAAACCCATAAGTTAGGCATGAAGATGAGTCTTAGAGACATCAAGCTCAGTAACAGATGCCATACAAACTGAGAGAACAATTACAGAATATGTAGATGCAGGTTTCCTCTTGTGGAGGGAAGACAGCATGCTAGAAGGACCTGAATGACCCCAAGTAAGGCAGTTAAAGATTGCATGAATCCTGTGATGACCTGTAAGTTTTCAGAAGTTTGTAGAAGTCATTTGGATGAAGTCCAGTGATAAGCAAAAACTCAAAGTCTGTAGCATAATAGTGTCCAGAGGCATAAATAAAAAATATGAAATGCGGGATACAAAGGGCAGAGAGACCAGGCAGCAAAGGAATAAAAAGTTCAGCTGAAGAAAGACAAGAAAAAATTGGCCTCAGGCTTCTTTACAGAACAGAGTCGACATCTGTTAAATGTCCTAAACAAGCTGAGGAAAGCGATGGAGTCAAACAGTTTGAACTCTTCAGTGTGATGGGTTTAGATTTGTTGGAAAAGCAGGTTAATTGCAAAGCTGGTGCTTCAATTTTTGAGATACACAGACCCCAAACTGGAACCACTATAGCACTTTAATGAATGCATCTTCAGGCAGTATGGTGGTGTGGTGGTTAGCACTGTTGCCTCACAGGAAGAACAGTCTGGGTTTAAGTCCCATTTAAACCTTGGGCCTTTCTGTTTTGCATGTTCTTCCTGTGCCCTCATGAGTTTTCTCTGGGTAATCTGTCTTCCTCCCAGAGTCCTGGACCTGCAGGTTGGGGTTAGGTTAATTGGTGACTCTAAATTGCCCATAGGTGTAAATGTGAGTGTTTGTCTCTGTGTGTCAGCCCTGTGATAGGCTTACGATGTGTCCAGAGTGACTGCCTCTCACCCACTGTCAGCTGGGACTGGCTCCAGCCCACTGTGACCCTGAATTGGACTAAGCAGTATAGAGAATGGATAGATGGATGTGTTTACCAAAGACATTTGTTATGAAGCTAAACTGCATAAATCATAATTGAGAACGTGACTGCAGAGATTGGATACTTTTAGCAGCTAAACAGTGATGACAGCCAAATAATTTCTTCACATAAGACATGATTAAATGTTAAGATTCACAACTCATCACCTACAATAAGTAAAATAAAAATGTGAAAAAGGAAAGACTATAAATCAAGAAAAGATATAAGCCTATAGCTTCATTTTTCCTTTTTCATTACTAGAAAATGAAGGTGGCTGAATCACATGCTGACAAAATGTCAAGGATGACCCAATAAAGCTCAGACTTAGGTCCTGAGTCTTTATTCTCTTTACAGAAAAGCAATTGAAGCTGATCTCAGAAGAAACGTGTTTCCTGAATGAAAAAAAAAAAAAAATCTTGATAGCTGAAGAGCTGCTTGGCAGTATACACTGGACCTACAGTACTGTATAGGTGTATTGCTGTAAAATCCAAATGTAAAGCCAAACCAGAATATCTATCTCTATAATCTTACAGGAGCATGAAAATAACATGGCATACAATATTTAAATTATTCACACAACTATTCATAATTAAACACAGTCACTAAGTCATTCGGTGCATGTGTAACCTGAACAAAGTGCAGCATAACATGCAAGCCTATTGTTTGACAAATGTGTTTCCATCACTCTGACTAAATCTGAGGGGTCATCATATCCCATCTGCATGCCTGGAAATGGGCTTTACTCTCACAGCGGTAATGATAAAAACAAGACAAAGTGCTCTCCATGCAGGTCTACCCCACTCTGCCGCCTACACACACTCCACGCTACCTCCCACATACACTCCACTCTGCCATCATGTTACTCTTTTATGATCTCATTTTATCGTGGAGACTATAGAGCTACTTGTCACTCTTATTACTCACGAGGGTGCTCTGTAGCACTGGCCATTTTTTGAGAGTTTCAATTACTGTAATGATAAATAGGTTAAAGTATTGGTTTCTTTCTTGCTGAGAGATATTAGCTGTAGGTTATATAAATACTAATGTGACCATGCTGACAGTGACAATGCTACTGTGCTGATATTTGGCAGCACTACATAACTTAGCATGCTAAAATGCTAAACTAAAATGGGGAACACAGTAAACATTACACTGGCTTAACATGAGCATGATATAATTTTCATTGTAAGCATGTTAGCATTAAGACATTAGCATTAAAACATGCTGCAGCCTGTAAACTGTTTGTGGATATGTGCATATGTTTAGGTCAGTGTAATAAAATACTGCATGTGTTGTGATCATTCATTAGCTCTAAAGAAGCAGATTTGAGCAATAATATATAGTAATTTTACCAAAGTAATCTCTGACATCACAGTCTGAAAATGTTCTGAGAGATTGACAACTTGACACAATGCAATACAGATTTCAAATTTCCTTTTTGTCCCTGTGTGGCTTTTCCTGTTCTGGTCTGTTGCCTGCTCCCCTGGTTGAAGAATGAGCCCCCAACACTCTGTATATTGTGTTCCCTCGGTCGGCTTTCATTCTAGTACTGCAGGGAGTCTGTATTTTTCATAAATGTGTTCTCACTGATAAATGTGCAGACTTACAAAAAGACAAATCTCATAATTCAGTTGTGAGAGATTTCACAGATCAAGCTGCAGTGTTTGAATTTTTTAATCTGGACAAGATAACATGAAGCAAAAATAAAACAAGATTACTGACGAGACAACCAATCACAAAATATGATTTATGTTTAAACATCAACTTTAATATTTGTTGCAATGAACCAGTGTCAGTATAATGGCCTTCCTGTACCAGACCTGCTTATTTGCATATTTTAATGGTACTGGGACTTCAGAAACAACTTATACTTTTAACTATCATAGATAAACTAATAATAAAAAATAGTGAGATAATTAATTTAATAGTAAACTGAATATTAGGCTGTCTCCATGTAGAGACAGAAAATTTTAGACGTGTTAATGTTTATTGAGGCTAATTCTGATATTTTTAGACTGAATATGATTAAGTTACACTTATTTAAAATGTTTGGCAAGGCTTTGGAACTGAATTTAGACTCAAGATCGTCATGTGGCCTTTGTCACACATTTCTTTACTCTGATTTGAACACAAACATTGTACAGTGCACTCTTCAGTCGCTTGGGGCAGCAGATGGTTAGGACTCAATAATCCTCAGTGATATGGGTGTAATACACAAAACGTACACACGATGGAAGCAGTGTAATATGGGAAAAAAATCATCTGGCTGTGACGTTTTTGGCCTGATCTCAACTAACTGGTCCTTCACTGATTCAACCGTGGGGCCAAATATCTCACTAATATTTACAGAGATGCTGAGAGATCAGAAGGCTCCAAATTTACCAACGTGACACCCGCTTCTTAAAACCTGTTTATGCAACTGTTACAGCCTGTTTTACCCAGACCAGACCATTCTGCAGGGTGCGGACAAATACGCATAAAATTTTGAAATTATATCCCAGCAAAGATTTTTTTGACGTTATATTTCCTTAAACTCAGATTCGTCGAGAAGAGATACGCTGGATTTGAATTATACAAGACTGAGTTGAATAACATACAGTAGCATCCTCGGTGAAATCTTCTCTAACCTTCTCCATGATCTCCTTAGTTGGACATGTAGACTGTGTACAGTAAAAATGCATCATTTTAATTTGTTTGGTTTGAATTTTTAAGACTTTAAAATAATCATAGCCTGAAAAAAGCTCAAGCATCAATTTTAAGAACCTGAAGTGCTCAAAATATATTTTTAAAAATGTCTTTGTTTTTTTCCTGCCTCTTTTCAACCTTTGAAACTGAGCACCATAGCTGGAAGCATCCCCCGAGTCTGCTGGGCGTCCTCTTATACTCATTCAATTAAACTAACACAATTAACTTCAGTAACATTGAGCTTTCTAACTTTTTTAGGGCTACAAACCAAAAACATCAGTAATTTCTAAAAGTGAACTACGTGCTAATTGATAGATCTGGATGAAGCCAGTTTTTCAGCGGTGCGATGATAATGCTGACTGAAAAAAAGCATGTTATTTTTGAAAAACCTAAAGAATATATTTTTACCTGAAAGTGAAGATTTGTTTGATCACGATCCTCAGTCGGACATGCAAATAATCAAAAGATGAGTGAATTCAAGGACGTTATTTCAATGTCTGTTGGAAAAATGGGGGGGAAAAAATACCTGTAGCTTGTAATTAAAGGAAACTCTTCAAACGCCAAATGAAGATTATTCACACCCACTTACATATATGGATTTTTGAATGGTCACGTTAATACACACATAGTGTAACACCAGTTAATATGTTATTTAGACTAAACGTGTCAAGTTTGGGTCCATAATTATCCAAAAGGGTCTTCTGGTATGAGTGTCGAGTCAAATCCTGCCCGATAAAGGAAACACTAGAAAAACATCCAACTGGATTTCTCAGTAAAATCACTGAATTTCTTTCATTCGCTGTGTGTTTGTCCTTCCGCTATCATCTCTATGCTGCATTGATTTTATCTATGTAAGTCTGCTGGTGTTAAAAAACAACAACAAAAAAAAAAAAACAAACAAAAAAAAAAAGTTGGCATATTCCCAGAGCGAATGGGAGCAAGACAGAACAAATGAGATTTTGGTTTTAAAATAGTATTGCCATTAATTTATTTTTTTGACTTTTATAAACTAAATGATTTATTGCATTTGGCAGAATATGGAACAGTTATTTACCTATTTATTTTAAGTACTGACCAGAACACAAATATCATAATCTAAATTAATGATAAAATGTATTAATTCCAATGTTCATTGAAGAGAGAAGTGTGCTGATCTGAAAATCGTCCTGGTTTGTATTTTTAAACAGTTTTATAACCTACAGGTGATTGATCCATAATGAAAACTAAACCCTGGACATTATTTGTATTTGTTTGTGCACTGACCTCACTGTGATAATAAAATACTGCAGATCAAAATGATTGTATTAGATAACTATCTATGGAGCTCTTATAATCCCTGTGGCCTTTTTTTTTTAAATCAGCTCCAGGATGAAAATAACGCGGCCACGTTGGTCTGGGCCTGTTTTAAAACCATAGTCACGTGTCCATCACTGGCACCGGGAGCGCTCTGTAAACAGCCTGTGTGAAGAGAAGGAATGATTTCTGGCGGCAGAACATATTTCATATTTAAAGACTGTGAACTTCTTACATTTCAGGTTAACTCGCAAAGAAAACTTCAGATTCTTTTCTAAGGAAAGGTGAACTTTATCAAAAGACACGAGCGAGAAAAGACAAGAAATCAAGTTAAAGAGTCACAGTCTCCTTTTGGACTGATCCTGAAATAGCGGCTGAAAAATGATCAACTTTTGGGAAAACAAGAACCATAATATAAAGTCATCACTAGAGAAACTGTCAGATTTGGCATCTCTTCGTATTTTCAAACTCATGAAGCAGCGCGACCATGAACATTTGACTGAACTGTGCTGCAAGAAGAACATTATGTAAATACTGCACCATATTTGACATGACAAGTCCTCTGACCCCAGGAGGTGATGGGAACCTGGTGGTGTTCATCTTGATACTGATCAGAATGAATCTCCATTAATATGCAAAAACAAAACTCAACAAAAAAAAAACTCCAGTAATTTTTTTTTATTTCGTGCGAAAACAACCAGTTTCTTTCTTAAAAAAACGCTTTTCTATAGATCTGAAATAACTGTGCTAATTCGGCAGCATGACTCCAGTCTCATGAAGTCCCGCTTACCTCCAGTTATTATACACCACCATGTCTCATTAAGCTCTTATTCAAATCAGAGGATCCCACTTTGAATGTTGGCGCGACGTGGGGCGAACGGGTGCCAGGTCTGAATGCATTCATGCATGGGCACAATACACACACACTGATTCCTTGTGGTTGTGCAAAAGTATTACAGCTCATATTTACAGCAATAACGGGGGGTTTGCATATATCAGTTATACTGACTGCTATATTGCTCGTCAGGGTGCGTAAAAGCTGGTGCTGCCGCTGCTCACCGACGGTCTACGGTGTCTGGGCTGGCAGCAGTAAAACAATGGAGGATGGTGAGGGTGGTTTGTTACCATCAGGGGCTCTGAGACAGACTGTGACCCAGCAGAAATAAAGACCGTCTGCTTCTCACGGCCTGTGGTACGCGTTAGCAGCAGTAACAGAGATAATGGCATTACTTTTCTCCACACACAGCTTTAAGCGGCACAAGTCGGATTATATTGTTCTTACCAAACACCTACTAAAACCGCGTCTTCTTACAATGAAGGAAATCCAAGGAAAATATTTTAACAGACATTGGTCACACCAGGAATAAATTCTCAGCATGTATTAGAATTAATTATTAACTCCATCCTGACCTGAACCTTAAATAAATCCACTTGGCCTTTTGATATTTTAAGTCAGTATTTGAAATTTGACAGTGGTTATTGATACTTTTACTTTAAATCTAAGCCCCTGAATGCATTATTGAAACTCTATAGCTTACACTGCAGCCTATAATTTACATGTTGATTAGGCATAGGTGATTAATGATATATTGTAATTTTGGTAGCCTATTTTGTAAGCCAAGTCTTGGTATCCAAGTCATTATGTTTTATTTTGTATTTTTGCTTGGTTGTAATGTTTGTAAAATGTAGCACATGAGCGAATGCCTCAAACCTCAGCATTATAGCTTAAGGCAGTTTGTAACACCCATCCCCACATGTTTAGGCTGCTTCTTCATTTAATTAGATCACCATTAGTTATAACCATAACCATTAGTTATAGTACAAGCATCTTAATATGTCCTATATGAGGGATACCTTTCTTCAGTTTGTCCTCCTGTGGTTCCTCACATTTCCAGCCGACAGTGGGGGGAAGTAATTAAGTACCTTTACTAAAGTACTGTACTTTTTAGCCTATAGGTTTGAGGTACTTTACTGTTTCAGACTTTGACTTAAGTTTTCTGATAAATGCAGTGAGTAGTTACTTTTCAAAATAAGATTTATAATAATAATGATGATGATCAAACGCCCAGTAGGAAATTCATAAGGTACCCAGCAGTATGTAAAGAAAATCAAATTGTAAGTGTCAGTGAGGATTAATATTAGCTCCACTTTTATTGGCTGTAACAGTAAAGTGATAAGGAAGAGTGCATCAATAATCATAATCTTGTAATATTATATAACCTACATTTATACATATGTGAAATATGCCATACCTAATGGATACTTTTACTTTTCGTACTTAAATGCTAATACTTTTTGTACTTGTACAACTCTACTGCTTTTACTGTGAGTATTTTTACACTCTGGTAGTGCTACTTTAACTTCAGTAAAGGATCTATAGTACTTCAGTCCAGCACTGTTTGTCTGGTAACACTTTATGTGTTTTTCCCTCTGAGGTCTAAGAATAACCAGTTGATTTTTGTCTCTAATGTAAATTTGGTCTGTTTGGTTTGATTAAAGTTGCCTTAGTCTGCAGGAACAGCAGTTTAAATCCTCAGACCGAGTGTGACCTACAGTTCTCTAACTTTACAATGTAGACAAATGAAATAATGTTGACTTTAAAAGAGGCTAAAACAGCCTAAATAACAGTCATAAATGTGTTTCTGTTACGTTTCAGACCGCAGTCTATCAGCGCGTACAATGGTTTCCGGGCAACGCGGTGCGCGCATGTGTGGTTGTGAGCGCGCCTGTGCGCAGTGGCCACGACCTGTCTGTGTCGGTAATGAACTTGAGTTATCTCAGTACAGCTCAGTAAAAGTGTCTGGAGCTGGTTCCCAGGCGTACAGCTGGAAGAAAAACGCCTCGATTGTTCCACAACCCTCGACTCATCCGTGTGGAAACAAATCCTACTGGTCTGTAAACAAATGTGCCAAACTGGACTCGCACTGGTTTCCACTTGACGTTAACTTGTGTCAGGAAGTGCCACAGCCTTTACAACAGAAATATTTCTTCGTTGAAGAACATATGGGCAGACTGTTAAGCCACAATAATGAAGAAAGGCGAAATTATTTGTTAGCGTTGTTCTATTTCAACATATTTGTTTAATTTTATAACAAGCCACTAGTTTTAAAGTTTTATGCCATGAATAAGAACAAATTCTGGTTCGCCAGGTAGAGAAAAATCCCTTGCACTGATGCAGTGGTAAAAAGTACACTCAAGTACTGCACTGAAGTACAACTTTCAGGCAACTTACTTGTACTTTACACTTTAGATTTTATTCCACTTTTACTACTACACTTCACTCTTTAGCCTACTACACTTTATTTATCTGACACATGTTACTTTGCAGATTAAGATTCTTACATAAAAATGATATGAACTGTGATAAGATAAGATAAGATACGATAAGATAAGATAAGATAAGGATAAACTTTGTTAATCCCTGAGGGGGAATTCAGGAGGATGATGCATTTTAAAGCTTAAACTACCAGAATATATAAAAAAATTACTTCAAATCTTCTTCGTCTCATCCTTTTACAGAATTAAAATGTTAAACGTATAAATTAGCAATAGGTATAGAAACACATATTTAACTTACAATATTCAGGCTAAATTGCTTATGACTGATAAATCTTAATTATCATTTATCCAAAATGTGTTCTTATTAATGGTTTATAGCTGCTCTATAAAGTATTATAGATATCATTTAAACAGACTTATAGCTAAATCCTTACCAGAGACTAAGCTCAACTATTGACCATTTAAACATTCTTGCAGTGTGTGTGCAAAAGCACAGGCGTTTCCACACACTGAAGCAGTCTAGACAGATCACCATGACTGACTTCACTTATTTAATGCAAATAATGAGCACATCTAGGCTATGCATACACACAGATTGAGACCCTATACAATAATGTTTGAGAAGGATCCGTCTTTCAGTGCACTGAAAAGATTTCTGGTGTGATTATCATGATAATTAGACAAACCGGCGCGCCTCTCAAGTCTGTCTACAAGTTTCAGCTGCAGACACCAAATCTTAGAGGTAGTTCAAAGCTAGATGAGAAGTTAAATTGAAAATATACGATTTTTTTGCATATAACCATGAAAATCATAAGGGTTTTACCACTGTAAGGATGCACAACACCAGTGCACTGTACAGCTAAATGTCCACACAGGCCTACTGACAACTTTATAACACAGATAGCCTACTATTGCCTGCAAATAAAAGCGTAAAAAGGTTCAAATCCAGAATGAGGTCTATGATGTTGGGGGGACACGTGATACGAGCAGCTGACAATCATGAATCTTTAGACTAGACATACAAAGAGGTTCCTTGGGGTATCACAAATTCTGCTATAATTTAGGTAGACTTATACAATATCCATTCACACTATTATGTCGCTGGACTACATAATGATATTAGCACAGAAACAGAAGGATAAAATCACACGGATGAAACATACGAACTGACTGTAAGCAGAAATTAGACAGTGACGTTTGGTGGATGGATGAGTGATGGTGCCACCATGCACTTCTGCATGCGTCTGTTGGGGGGCGTGAGAGGCGCTGCATAGGTCCTTATTATAATTACATCGGCCGTCTTGCATAATATCAAAAATCTCAGAGGGTGGGAACAGTGTTACCTCACTGACTCATAAAGGGGGTGGGCCTTGGACGGCATATATGATTTTGGACAAATGAGATGTTAAACCATTTGGAGACAACGGTGGTGGAGATGTAGTCATCCAGGCGGACAGCCCCAACTCCCCCGTTTGGTGAGGGGAGGACCGGGGCTGTGGATGTGGTGGACAGCAGTGTGACGATATGCGAGGAAAAGAACAAGAGGACCCGTTAGATGAAAAAAATGGACGGGGCCGACGGGACGTCACGATGCGCCGTCGCCACAAAGCTCAATACGCAGCTCGTGAATGCGCTCATTTGGCTCCCAGCATGCCGCACATCCAGAGGGACTGCCGGTCACCAGGAGCTCATCCAGACCCAATGCAACCCACCCTGCTGCATCTGAGGAGCGAACAGTAAGAACCGCCTGTTTTACTATAAGTGATTTTGTTGCACATGAGTCTGAGAGCAAACAAAAACCTGCAGGAGAGGGTTTCTGTCGAGCTTAGGCGCGTTTGGGCTGTAACGTGCTGCATTGTGTGTTTAACCCTGTTGTGAAACTAGTGGGGGTTTATAGCCAGAGCAGCCGTTTCATTTTTGTCCAATGAGCCTTGCTCTGTTTTCAGACCAGTTTCAGATAAATGGAGGGTGCGCAGCAGCAGCAGCAGCAGCAGCAGCATCTGAGATAAAGCCTCAGCCTCTCCTCATGGCAGCAGCACAGACGTGTAGTTTCACTTGTGGCTGCAAACACTTTTGTTTGGCACCAGCCGTGTGTCCAAGAGGGTTTGTTCAAATCTGACCACGGGAGAATGAAGCAAGTGAGCAACTTCAGAGCTCAGTGGCCTTTGACTTGTCCCAGGCAGGTCCCAGGCTGGTCCCAGGTGATCTCGGTTCTTTCACAAAGCATTTTGATGAGTTTTCAGCAGCATTTCTTGGTATTAATATTACAACATACGATAGAACGAGGATCTGCTATTGTCCCATGAAATCCCTTTCTCTCGCCTCTCTCCCATCCCTCAGGCCATTTAACCTACATTTTACTAATAGATGACTCCCAGAAAATGCCCCACTAATGAGCAGAAGGTCTTTCCTTTAAATGCTGCTTTGGGAACATAAGTTTAGTGTCTGTGGTGACAATCAAACAATGATCACTTTAAATTTAATTCTGAATCTTTTCAGGAATGCTGACCGCGGATCAGCCATATGCTCTATTGTTAATTTCCCAATTATTACATAAGTTCCCGCTGCACCATTTCCACCTCTGTAGTTCCCCAAATGAGAAAATATTAATATACACCGCTTTTCCTTCCATAACTCACTGTATGTTTTATGAACTGTGATCATAATGTTGCAGTGGGTCTGTAACGCCGGCCTGTGGTGGTGGTGGTGGTGATGGTGGTGATGGTGTCAGTGGCCCCGGGCGGTGCAACCTTTCCCTGCACGGTGTTGTCTTGTGTTGTGTAGGGGCTGTTTGCTGTCAACAGATTACACAGTGAAAATGCTAAACAGCGTGTAAAAAAGTAAAGGTGATTATTGTACACGAACCCAGCAGCGTGCGGCTCTAACACGGCTTCCTGCAGCCTGGGATTATACACTACGGTGCCAGCATAGCGCACAGCATGGGGAGCTCTTACATAAGGCCTGCTTAATCTGTGTGAGTGGGAATCAAACCTCCCTCTCATGGGTATAATTTTATATTTGTTCTAATTATTACTTCACGCTTTTCTAGTATTGAGTGGCCTATATAACTACAGTGAAAGTATTTATGACTGTTGCGCCATGCTGCTGAAGGAAAGCCATAAAAGAAGTTTTTGGCTTTAATTAGTATATTTTTGGACTTTCTCTGTAACATGACTGATGCAATACGACACACGTACAAAGGACTACTGATTGTATTTTGTGCCATCACTGAGGCTCTGGACAGTTTGACTCACTCATATAGGTCCAGGCCAAATGACGCACAGACGAAATTTTTCAAGTCCTCCCCCAGAATGAAGAGACATGGGGGAGTGTAATGTGCAGAACCCAGCCTACGTGCTGGGATGAATCCAGGTTTAAAAACACAAACAAACAAACAAAAAAAAACACTGATAATTGACCTCGCCTATTAAAGTGCACCAACAGAGAAATGATTACATGAGTCAAGTTAGAAGACCTGTGGAGACAACTGGGACTGGTCTGTGAACCACAGGTCTACATCATGATGTATAGCCTGTACTTTGAAATGGTTCTGCAGCAGCATCTCTGAAACCTCACTGGTGCAGAGTCAGTGAAGCTGCAGGTGCAAAGCTCCGAGTGAGCGGCCCTGCTAAGCGACACAAACTGGACTAGTTTGGGGGGCATCAGTGACCTAGTAGGCAGTTTTCCCAGGTAGGGTGTTTTCCAGGGATTTTCTAGAGAGAGGGAGGTGAGATTTCATTCATGTGGATGAGATGCTGAGTTCATGTGTTACTGTTTCAGCTTAAGTCCACAGAGTTTTCTTACGTATCTTTAAGCATTTTTTCCCCTTTTTTCCTCCAGAAACTTAAACCCAAAACGCCATAAATGAAGATCAAAGCTTCCTCCACATCCCAGGTATAAATAATTTTACTTTTGGTTTGTTATGGATTCATGGATTCCTGTCGACACAATGACCGCGTGTGACTTACACTGCCTTGTAGCTCTCACTGCGCTTCAAGAAAATTAGGGAAATGTATACAGGACAGCTTTCTCTCTGCCTCTCTCATCCATAGGCTACACGCAGGAAAATCAAGCGACCACGCAGCAGCAGCACGCTGTGTGGAACTAATTGATTACTCCTGGAAATCATTTTAAAATCCTTTCGGGATCCTTTTGTGGAGGCGACTGTTCCGCTTAAATTTTGCACCATTTACAGCAGCCTTTTATGATCCTGACAATCTATTAAAGAAGATCATTTTTCACTGTATTGCTGCCAAGTTGCTTAAACGAAAACTTCAGGGTAATTTGCCTACAGGGAGTAATGGTCAGCGGTATACCTCTAGACGTAAATTATATTTTAAATTATTATTTCTGATGTTCTACAGTATGGAGCTTTTTTTCCCGCTATGTACTGGTGTCTGCATTGTTCTGGAAATTCATTACAGAAAAATACAGTTTTAATATAAAGTGTAGTCTCCCACTTTACAGCCAATGCCTAGTTTTTAAGTTTCTTTAATTCACAAATGCTTTGTAAATGTTTAAAATTACTATTGAGATCTGAAGCACAAAAAGCAAACAATGAATAAACAACTGCAACAGTAATTCTAACTATTATTAAATTAAAGTGGCAGAAACATAGGGCACACAATAAGAAATGAATCCCACAGCAAACCTGTCAATTTTTAGGCTACATCACTATTATTTTGTCCATAGCAGGTGCAGTCATCCACCACAAATTTTATGCAATTCAAAAAATAAAGTGCAATTGCAGGATTTTGAAAAAAAGCACACACACATATACACACATTTGATTGGGATAAATTTCTGTAGCCAGAGAATTGAATACATTACAACTTTATTTATCCCTGCAGGCTATAAATGTATCTGCAGCAGCCACACAGATCTAAAGGCGCGCAAACACACACACACACACACACACACACACACACACACACACACACACTCTCTCTCTCTCTCTCTCTCACACACACACACATACATACATACACACGCACATTAGATATATAAAAAACTAACATAAAAAAAATTATAAAATTCAAAATATGTAAATAGGGTTGGCTTAAAACCATATGTAGAATAAAAGCATTAATAAATGCGTAAAGGCTGCCTGTACGCGGGGTGAAGTCAGTAGGTGTGCACCTTGTGCGTGTCACGGGCCTGCAAACGTAAAACAGCAAAGTGAGCTCCACTTATGGGTGTTTTTGGCAAAAACCCAAAGCCTGTGTATAATTCATCCTTCTCTGATTTACGCAGGACCTTTCACAAAGCAGCTATAAAATAAAATGTAACGCACGCACTTTTGTGTAGACTACATCTTTATCCGTATTTTCCGCGCTTTTAGAGGCTTCCTGCAAACAACCCGCAGCACCAAGCCTCCAGTGTTCATTCAGTGGAGTGTTTTTTACTGACTCCCATGTGTAGATGGAGGCAGTGGTGAATTTCACGATGTTGCAAGAGAAAAACCATCCTGCGCATAATGGCACGTTTGATGTGTGTGTGTTAATTAGACATCACACCTCGCTGCTAATGCATTAATTGAAACCCAGCCATGCCTGTGACGTCACTCCCTCTGTCCCCCTCTCGCCAAAAGTCATTAGGAAAAAAAAAAAGCCATTTATGGTGAAAAAAATAGAGAAAGGCCATTTATAGATCATTTTCCAGAAAAACACATAAAATAATATATTTGGCTCAGTAGCTACATAACTCTCTTTTTTCACACATTTGTGTATTATGAAAATTGTGTCCTTATATTAAACAAACATGTGAGCACAGTACTTAACTACAAATACAGCTGCTTACATAAATACTTTACACAATTACAAACTCCTAATAGAAATGACCAGATTTCTAAAGTATTGCTTTATAATCTCAATTAAATTAGTAACACAAACATAACCACAACTGCCACAAATAAATTACATTCTGCTATAAAGTTTATACATTTTAAAATTTAATCCATTTTTCTGCACAGTTAGGATGAAGAATTGAGTCTCTTGTAAAGTCATTGTAAGTTACACATCTAGCGTTTTTTTTCTAGCTGTGCTGCATCAGAACTGAAATGTTGCAGTAAAAGATAATTTTCATTTTTTAACACTATGTGCAGGGAATACTCTGAAAATAGAAAAACGTACGCAACACTGACATAATGTTCAGGGTGACAGCAGAGCTGCAGTTTAAGGTGTAAAGACAGAGGAGACTGTAAAATGTACGTTTAAGAATTATAGACATGATTTAAAGATTTATCTGGCTTGCCTACTTTACAATAGACTCAATACCATATAGTAATTACCTACTGTAAAACAAATGCATGTGCTTACATTTTCACAGCTTTGCCTTTTACATTCTGCTATAATATTTTCTTTACAGGAATACTGTGTAAATTATTCCCCTCAGTGCTATTTTATCTCTAGCTTCTGATGCCCTCATAAAGATCTTTATTATTGTTGTCTTTAGTTCACTGGATAGTTGGCTGTAATGCTTTGTTTCAAGTCCCTGTAAGAACCCATTCACATTTCAGTCATATAAAAACACTTAATAGCTTGGAAAATGTGTTTTCCCAGCAGTATCCCCTGTGAATCTTTAGTCATGCTTGTTTTTCATCTCATTTCACTGAGGCATTTTTAACATCATGTGATAAATCATTTGCATTAACACTCCAGATATATGATTATTATTATCATTATTTCCACTTCTGGATCATGTGTGAAATAATATGTACAGTACATTAGTTTTGATTAGGTGAATTAGCTCTTTAAGGACTTTTCCCTTGTCATTGTTTGCCCTCACAGGTGTATCTGAGATGTGTGTACCGGTGGCAGAGATCTGTGTTTGCAGGCCTGAGGGGTTGTCTGTTATCTTTGGTTATCTAGCTGTATGAGTGACGTACATTCTTCATAAAGCTAGATAACCGAAAGTAACAAGAATCCCATTACACGCCTGCATGGAAGAAGACAACAAAAATTTGAAATAAGAAGCACGAAAAGAACCAGCAGAGAGGAATGGACTTGGGCGATGGTCGTTGCTAGCCGATGACGTGCAGGTATGATGCTGTGTTACATAAGGGCTAATTTTACAGGGAGGGGAGGGGTTGTTGTGCTGCTCATCGATGATCTAATGTGCACTAAAAGCAACAAAGACAATCCATATTTGAACTGTTACATTACAAAACATTACAGTTTTCAAAAAATACAGCAGATCTGCTTGTTGTCTATACAAATTACAGTAGTAGCACAGAAGTGGGGTAGCGATTGCGCTGCTGTGTGGATTTGTGTACACTGTGCAGGTGGACAAGATGATTGTGTAACATGTAACATTGTTTGAGTGTATGTGTTACTGCAAACTGCTCCTACAGCACACCGGGTCAGTCAGGTTATCTTTGCCCGTCCTAAATATCCACTTCAAGTGCAGAATGACTGATGAATCTAATAAATATGTACACCTACTCATATTTAAAGATGTACTACAGAAAATGACAATATTAGTTTTATATTCAATATATTATATATGTGCTTTTATCTCACACAAAACACACAATCTTGGTGACTCTTAACAGAAAAAATGACGCCAATCAATAATATCAACACGCTGTCTATTGTCTTACCAGTTTGAAAAGTTAATCATCTTACAAATTTATGAAATTATGAAAAACGCAAGTTAAGGTGGAAAATTCAGAGATGAAACCGCACATTTCACAGTGTCTAGTACAAAAAAAACCAAAAAAAAAAAAAAAAAAAAATCACACAAAACTGATGTTTGTGCGACTTTATTCACTATGCCTCAGATATTTATGCCTTTCACCTCAACGTGTCTTGTATGATTTTTTTTTTGTTTAGAGGCCTCTCAAATCAAATCTGGTTTCTCATGAGGACACTAAGAAGTCCTCACCTGGGTGGTTTCATTTCTGAGCAAACCTGATTGCTTTTATTTCAAGTGTAAGAAGAATAAAGGAGTAGAGGTTCAAAGGACTTGAAATATAAATGTCATTGTTACCTATTTTTAAAGACAAATCTTTGATTAGATTTTCAGATAGATTTTAACCTTTTGTATACTGTAGGAATCTCCTATTTTATTATTCCTCTCTCCCTCTCTCCCTCTCTCCCTCACACACACACACACACACACACACAGACACACAAATGAAACGCGCACACACACCCTCCATAGTACACTGAGGAATTACTTCATCTAATTGCATTTTGTTTTAGGTAAGAATTTGGCCCCCAATCTGCTGCTAATTAGCCTTTTTTTTTTTTTTGCAATTTCAGCAATACCTGCTAATTAGCTCAATTTTGGTCTTAGCTCCGTTTACTTGCCTGAATCCTTTTTTAGAAGGGAAATCTGTTTGCTGTTGTTAGACGAGGTGTGAAACACAATTTTACGACATGGAGCTCGAGCCCATGTATCTCACATAAAAGCTATCTCATATATTCTACATGTATTTTTTTTAAAGCATTAATTTGGATCCAACTAAAAGACTGATCAGTGTTTGGCTTCTTTGTACACAGAGAAAAAAAACAACCATCTCTGCTATTTTTTAGTGAGTTTGGTCAATATGTTTCATTAAGACTGATAATGTGCATGCAGCTCTTCTGGGGCTTAGAGAGCATGTCCTACAGAGGCAGTGGGGGTGAGAGAGCTGAAACAAAACAAAGGACACCTTGAGAGGCAATTAGCAGCACTTTGCCATCATTTGGAGCATCTCCACTCCAGTTGATGCTCTTCTGCAGTTGATTTTCTGCCTTTCTTGCTAAATAGCTCAATGGACTTTGTCACAAACAAGGCAGTTTGGCATCAGTGGGACACAGGGAGGCTTTCAGAGTGTGTGTCATGCATCATCTCATTTCCCATCCTTAGTGCAACTTTGTCGAGCATAAGCAAAAAAAAAAATCTTTAAAACTGGGCTACAAAATCTCGTCTCAGACCTCTTAAACTCAACCAAGACCACATGAACAGCAGGCTAACACAGTCCTTTACATTCATGTATTATGGCTATAAGACTTTTTTTTAAGTCAAAACTTCAAAATTCTGCTTCCCACTTATTAATGTCTATATGTTTGTTAGCGTTTCCTGCAGTGTAATAGAAATTAATCAAGTTTAGGATATTTTTTAAGCTTTTTGATGCACAAAGGATATCTGTCCTAATGAAGTACTTTAGAGTCTTTTTTGTGTTGACCATGTGTTCACATGATTTTTGCATCTTAAAGTGTCACTGTACTTTTTCCACACATACACTTCCCAACACGCTTCTACTTTCTTTTCTGTTTTTTCCTCTCATTCATTTAATTTTATTCTTTTCGTTTTTTTCCCAGCTTGGATTCTCAGATGGTTGGTTCTGATTTGTATACATTTGCATAATGAATGTCATTTGCATGCTCAGGGGCAGACCATACCATGAGAACGGCTGTGTTGGTTGTTTGTGTCTGTGGCATGTGTGATCATGCATGGGCACATATGTGCGTTTGTATGTGCGGCATATATTAAGCACATGTAAATTAGATGTTTTTTACACAAACAGACCATCACAGGGTGCTGTGTTTTGCACCCACACTGTATAAACACTTTGTTCTTCCTCTCTGACGTGTGTGTCTTTGTGTGTTCATGTGTGGGAGAATTCCTCATCTATGTGTGGTGCATGTAGGGCAGCAATCTGACGATCATGCCTCGTTCTGTCTCTCCGCCTCTCTTTCCCCTGTCTTGGTAACTGTTCAGCAATGCACCGACTAGAAGAATAAAAATAAGAGACTCCCCCCCTCTATCCCATAATCCTCCTCTTCTCCGACCCCTCCCTTGCCAGTTTGTCCTCCTCTCCCACATGGCAATTCACAGTGCTGCCACCATCTTAGGTGTTAAGACTGGCACAAAATGGCAGCTGAAAAAGGGGGAATGTGGATAGCCAGCGCTGCACCTTCCCCCACTTCATGTTGGCCCCGATCCTTTCCGCGCCATTGGTTGCCTCAAGACAGTGTTAATTACTGCCAGTGTGTTAATTGTAGAGATCGCCCCAAGAGACATGCAGGAAGGGAAGAGATAGGAGGAAACCGTGGAGCCAGTGGCTTTTGAGTGTCGACAAGCTGGCATTTTTAAGGGCAGCTGCAGTTCCTGCGTCACTTTCATCGTGCCCGTCATCACGGTGCAGATGCTGGCGATCGACCATTTTGTGCATTTTCAAGAAGCTCAAAATGTTTTCGACCACCTTATTTGTACGACATTAGATTGTTGTGATGGTTTTAATTACAAAAGCTCCAATTTGCACTACTGGCATTATTTCTGCATGTGGAGCATCCATCCGGTTTCTATGCGGCACCGATGTGCAGACAGCTTTGTTTGATGATGCGGAAAAAAAAAAACACCTACATGCTTCTTGACAAGCACAAGAAGCCATAATTAGCAACACAGTGGTCTTCATAAATCTCCACTTATCACACTTAGTTTTCTCACAAGTACATTTACTATTTACTTACAATAAAATATATTGCCTTATAGAAAATTTAACATTATCATTATTCTTTGGAAATTAAATACACAAACACTAAAACTGACTAAAATAACATGTCGTCACATCCCCTCATTTCTTACCATTGCAAGAGAATCCTTTTCCCACAGGTCAGTTTTACCACCTATATTTTTAGATGTATGAGCTTGCATTTTGATGCCAACCCTTTGATTTAGATATTTTTTAAGTTTTAGGGGAGAGTGCAGTCTTTCAGCCAATGTGAAAACATAAAAATCCATAAAGTTATCGTGTAATTCAATCAACTGGGTATCATTAAATTTCACTGACTTCAGAATAGGTGGAAGGTCTAAGCTTTGATTTAAGTAACACTTACATAACCTAAAACCATATACAGTCACATCCAACCAAGGATGTCTTAACCCATACAGTCCTTCAGCTGGTGTGAAAACATGAAAAAATCACCTAATCTGGATGGTTTTCACACAACAGTGGCAATGTTGCCAACCTCCAGGCAGGGATAATGAACTGAGTCGGCTCATGTCCTTCGATGTGTTTTCTGACCTGACCACATTCGCCACAACCAGCAGAAAAGGAGGAACCCACTTATAAGTGCAGGGGAGAAAAACTCTACAAAGTGAATGAGTGAGAAAAAAATTGAAGGAGGAAGGAGGGTGGGAAGGCGCTGGGGTGGGGGGCGGACAGACAGGGAGAGGGAGTCTGCGACAGTGAGATCTCAATAGTGAGAGGCCTCCTTTGTGTTTCTGTGTGAGGTTTATTTTGGGGGGCGCAAGGGGAGCTAAGAAAAGAGGGGAAGAGGAGAGGGTGGGGATCCTATCCTGGGCCCTCAGACAAGCGGCACATTGTCCTCCCCAATGTGTGGCGGCACTTGTGGCGTAACGCCATTATTTAGGCCAGTGGAGGGAACGGGGTCTGGAGACCAGCTTAACCAAAACGCCAATTAGAGCCGGATCGTCCTGATTAATGGACGAGGGAGATTGGTAAACAATGCCGGCCATTGTTAACGTATCCCCCCTTCCTCACACACTCATATACAAACTGCTACCCCACTGATTTCTTTCACACAGCAGACCCTCCATCCCTACAGCCTCCGACACACACACATGCAAACACACACACAATTTGTGTACCAGTGCTTAGAGGCCTGCCATTAGCATGCTGCTCTGCTTTGTTTTACTTTCTACATCCTCTATGTAAAGTTTGGGATAGTACTCTCATGCATAGTGGCATAAATATGAATTATTATTCATATCACAGATAAATGTCATTATTTTGAGTAATTTAGCAGTAAAAATTTATTAAATTGAGAACTTGCTACAGCTCAGTTTTCACAATTACAGATCAAACTCTATTTATATCAAAACATGCACATAAGATTTGATTAAAAATATAATACTTGAGTCACAAAAATTCCATGTTGGTTATACATGGACATAAAGATGTAACTAAGGCATCTGTCTTCAAAAGCAGAGCTGGGCTCATATGTTAATTACACACTATGCGATGCTTGGCTCTGCATTTCAATATGTCCTGCTTTATTGTTTTTTTAAGCATATGCACTGAATAATTAGCCACCACATACTCCAATCAGGGGCATGCCAATGTGGGGTTGCCATGGCGACCCCATCAGTTCTTTACCCCCCCGTCACCCCCTCCACCCCCCACCTTCTCCTTCTACTCCTCCTGCCTGGCTGAAAACAGGACGGAGAAAACTAAAGCGTGGGAAAAACACTGTGGTGGCTCAGACAATGATGGTGGGGGTGAGGAGGAGGAGGAGAGGAGGTGGAAAAAGAGGAGAGGAGGTGTGATGCCAGTGATTGACTTGTTTTGGAGTTTAGTGGTTTTTGGGGGTTGGGAGGGCATATTTTACTTTGTCTTGGTTGTTTGTTCCCTCTGTTATCTGTGTGCCATCCTCGGCCAGTGAATCCGAGCTCACAGTAAATTATTAGAAGGTGATACAGTAACACAGAGCTTTAAGATAAACTACATCTGGCTTATCTCAGTTTCCCACAAATGTTTGAGTCTGTGCACATGATCCAATCCAATGAAGATCTGGCTTCAGTCCTACCATAGAGTCGACATATTTAGTAGTCTCTAAGCATACATGCTGATCAAAAAGGCTGACCGTTCCCAATATGAATCCCATACAGTATACGTGTGTCATTAATTTCATACAAAGATGCAGTACTTGTTTAACTAGGATGGCCTCTTGAGATCTGTTTCTTTTGTCTCCAGTCGCAAACTATAAGTGGTGTAAAGTAGAACACAGTGGAATCAGGGCAGCTGGGGAATTGTATAGATTTAAGCCTCCATACTTGGACTAACCTATGGTGTTAAAAATGCATATATATTCTGTTACTCCACATACTGTATTAGTATTATTAGTAAGTACAGAATCCAGAATCTGTAAATCTTATCAGGGCATTTATGACAAAACAGTAATGATTATGTGTTTGGCATCACACCATGTTTTGGATAACTGTGAATAAATATGGTTGTGCTTTATTTTTTTAACTAAGTAACTGAATCTTTTTAACATCTCCTCCATCTCTTCTCTTTAAGGTTCTGATCAGTCTGGAGTTCCCCTCCTCTTTGGACTGCGACTTTGAGTCCAGTGAGGACTACATCACCATTAACTGCTGGAGGACATTGCTTAAATACATTAATTGAGGACAAGTAGATGTGACCTACAACCTGACAGTGGACAGAGTTAAAATCGTCAGGTCTTAAGATTGGTAACGGATACAAAAAAAAAAAAATCACCACTGCCAGCTGCTACAACACGAATGACGACAGAAATAAACTGAAGAAATTTGAGTTGGAATAAGAAATTGACTTCTGGCCATTGTGATGCTGAAACTGTGAGAGTGAAGGACGGCAAGGTGGATTTTGTGTGGGTGTGTTGTGCATGTTTTTGTCGGGAACTGCTCTGCACAGCTGTTCAGGAAACATCTGCACTAGATTTTCATGTAGGTCAGAGCTTAGATCATGCTAAATTTCTCTCTCTCTCACACCACACGCACGCACACACACACACACAGTTAGATGATGACTAAAATAAATGAATTACTATTCATTATTATGTGAGATTTAATGGTAGAAGTTTCTTCTATGACATATTTTGACTTTTATTTGTTTCTAAATATTTTAGCTGGTAATTAAATTTGTCTCATGTAAACTTTTTCAATCAAAATGTTGACAATCTGTGTGACTGAATTACTTGAAACATTTGAAATTATTTTCCTGTAGCAATATCAAAAATGTTTTACAGATTGTATGCACTAGATGTGATTTCTTCAGACAGACACGACAGTGAACTGTACATTTTTAAAATGTCATCATCCTGTCATTGTATTTGTAGTGTTTGTTTAGAGTCTAATGGTTCTCAAAAGGTTTTTTCACTATGCTACTTGATTTGGATTCAACATATTGTGGCTCGTATTTGGTCTTTCTGATTAGCTTCATCACATTTTATCATGTATTTTACGTACAGTACACTAACATTTAGGAATAGATCCACAGAAACATACAAGCAAGAGAGTAGCTGTAACTGCAGGAAATTTTCCAATCAAAACTTTATAATGTTTACCTTTTCATCTATGCAATAGATAATTGATAGGAAGTCCAAAATTTGCACTATTTGTGTTTGTACACAAGCACCCTTGCTAGGTTTGCACATTAGCAGCTATATGTAAGGGTTCAGTTTGTGTCATTTAAAGTGTGTTGGTTTACTAATGTGCACTATAAGAGCACAGGTGCAATATGTGTGCAGTGATGTTAGTGAATTACATGTTTTATTTGGTTTAGTTATTGAATACAGTCCTTGCTAGAATAAATTTAGTCGGCCCATAGATTTAATCAGTAATTGCACTGTCAGTTTCAGAGAGTAAATGCTGAATTTATTCTTCATTTCATTTCCTCTGGCTCTATTTGAAAGCTTGAGATTTTATTGTGAACTAATATGGTGCAATAGTTTTTTTGCAGCTTGTAAAACTATTCAGAGGGAATGACGTGACTGCATTATTATGCACTATGATCGTATGTTTCAGGAATCCTTTAAAGCTCAATTTGCACATGAGCTGATGTGTCCCTACTATGCAACTGTTTGTACTGTATTTAACATAATCAATAAAAGTACTAATGTTTACAATGAGACAATAACTGTCTAAATGTGGATTTATTATGTCTATCATTTTATGTCCTTTACTGTGCATTATAGACATTAATATCAAAATGTCAAAAAGGATACTATAATGACAAACAATTAATACAACAACATTTAATAGTGCAATCTGTATAATTCTTAATACTGGACCATCAAACTACATCTGTACTTGAAAAACTGCATCATGTTTCCTTCTCCATTGTTCACATCCTGAGTTTATATAAGCAAGCTGTAAGAAGTCACAAGTTTCAGTAGTATATTTACATGAACCTGATATGTTCTGGTTCATCGTTCTGCCTAACCTAAAATTTCCTACACCTAAAAATACATTTAAAAGGTTGATGCTACTTAGTTCACCCGCAATGGTGAGTGATTCAGACAGGTAACGAGTGGGTGTTAGTCAGGATAACTGAGCCTGTTCTGTTCATGTTTAGTATCAAAAACATTTAAATATTCAGACTGAAGGTAAATTGCTGCTGTTGAGATACGAACCCCTTCGTTGTGATGCGTGTCATGCATGGGGCTTGATTTACAGAAAAACTGAAAACACTGATTGCAGGAGGAGGTTCCTTAAACGCTTTAGATTTGATGTGGATTAATTCCCTGTGCACTGTGCTTTATAGGGGTACATTAACATGGACCTGGCTTTAGCATAATCCATCTTCTGCTTTTGTTTTCTATCAGTTACTTGTAAAACTTCAGAAAATGTGTTTGTGCTTTTTCAGCAGTAACCTGACGCACTGTCTCATTCTGTTACACAGTCATTTTCTATTATCTCTCAGCCACATTAAAGCTCGACTGCTGGTGGTTTACTGCCTTGCTCATTGGCACACAGTGAAACTCATAAAGAGAACTTACTTTCTCGCTCTCCTACCCAGCTGTTCTCAGCAGGTCTGAAAGTGGAAGATGAGACTTTACTTTGCTCTGTACTTTGACCTAATCGCCTAATGTGACTGCACTTCGCTTTAGAAGAATCATTTTAATATGGACAGGATTCAGATGCGTCATTACCTCCAATTTTGTTAAAATCCGATCTTTGTTGTATGTGGTTTTGTGCTTGATGATAGACAAATGCCCTAAAGAAATGAAGAGTCACTCTTTTGGAAATAGAAATGTATTTTTTGATATTTATGATAATGCTATGCTAATAGCATCTTGTTGAAGATGACTCCCTTTACCATTACACCCAAGTACGAGACTGGAGAATTTTAAATTACATAAACTTGATATATTTAATGAATAACACATGAGCTAACTTAGAAAGACTGCCTTTGTGTATATTTAAAGATTGGGTTCATTTCTATATATGAGAATTTAAAAATACAAAAAGTTTCAGGGGGTTAAATGGATCCATTTGTAATAAACGAATGTGTTAGTCAGTTTTTGGAATTTGAGTAGGCGCAACTCAGTTTTATTGTTTGTTAATTAATTCAGGATAATTATGTGGTTTTAGAGTACTGCAGTTAAACTAATGTGTCTGACAAACACATGCAAAAAACCCTCAGAAAACATCTGGGGGTAGAGCCAAACACACAACATGTTCATATCAGCACTAAATACTAAACACAAACACAATGACTGATCAATGTTTACACGCGCCGTACACTTACAGAGAAAAATCTGTGTCACATCTGGACGATGTATTGTGTCTGGGACAATGCGGCACAGCTGCTCTTAAGGAGGACCAGACCAAAGAATCCATCTGCTGCTGTGCATGCAAGCAGCATCTGGATACATCTGGATGGATGAGCTCCTCAGTTTACAAACACTCTCGGGCTAAAGGTCACATCAAGTAAAAGATTTTAAAGTTTTAGTTTCATGCATAAGACACATAACACATATGAATTATTGATGTCTTCATAATTGTTTTGTACTAAATGTTGTACTTCACACATTTCTAAAATGAAAAATAAAAACCATGTTATTTTTTTACACTCACCATATATACTTCGGCTGTTTGCGTCATTAGTGACTGTCCTCTAGTGTCAGGAATGTGCATACTAGCTGAACAGTCTGTGACTTTGTTGGATTATACCTTGTCTTACAGTTGATGCCATCACTGTCCACACCTTTTAATACGTATGGACTTAACTGACTTTTACCTATTTCTGCCCTTTAGTCAGTCACAATTTAAAAGCTTAACAATGAATAGGTACTTTAAAATTGAAAGGCACAAAGATGCTGATGGTAAATATCAGCTCAGTTATTACTCTTAAGAATTGAAAGATATTCTTGGAGAAACTGCCAAAAAAAGAAACTATTGTACTTGAATATTTAACTGTGTAGAAGACTGTTTTTGTTGTTAATGCTATGGTCTTGTGAAATAATCTATAATGTTGGCTATAAATCTTAACTAATAAACTCTAACTTGAAAATAACTCCCAGGGTTTGTACCTTGTTTATTATTTCATGAACTGATTCTGTTAAAAACTGTTTTGTTTCTATTCTCCTGTGTGGCCAATCTAACAGATCCTCTATGAATAAAAAGGTTCAATACAGGCAAACACTGGATTTGAAAAGACTGGCAGACCTCCTGGTGTGAAAAAAATACAGCTCTTTAGTACAGCTGTACAAATTATACAGTATGTTGTCTCTTACAGTATGATTTAATCCATTTTCACCAGGCTAAAGCATTTCTCAGTCGTCTTGCTTTCTAATGTTAGGGTACGCTACAGTTTGACAGCTTGAAGTTTAAACATAAATATTTAGGGTGTCTGAATCGATTTGCATTACAGCAGAAAAATTTAGTACTTCTATTCAAAGTCCCACTGTTACTGCAAGCATGAGTACAACTACAGTTGCTGTAAACATGGGAAAGTGTAGACAATGAATGAGAGGGGCCATATGACAGGTAGGCCCTCTGCCGCAGTCAGCGCTGCAGACCGGCCTCCAGACAGCAGGAAAGTTACGGGAACCGTCTGATTATAATGGAATCAATAACAAAACAAAAGCTCATGTCTGGGAGGAAAATCGTGGGAAGTGCCGCCGAGGGCCTGATTAGCATTCTGTATTGCGAGTCCCCGTAGGCTGTCTCCTGGAGCCCCCCGACCCAGCAGTGAAGAATGGCTGCACGGGAGGGGAGGGGGCAGAGATGGAAGCGAGGTCGCAAAGGGCCAGACGGGGGATGCGGAAAGTCAAGGAAGACAGTTTCACAAAGACAGGCATGGTGCTAAAGGGGTGGGGGGCAGAGGATGAGGGAGGTGCAGGAGGATTTGTGGCTGCCACTGTGAAAAATCAGGCAGAGTGAGGGAACTGGGTTCAAGTTCAGCGGGAAATCCTCGACTGTACGATAAGGTAATGAAGACAAAATGTCTCCCAAAGAATCCTGCCTGACTTTAATTATATCTACAACCCATCTGACTTGTCCTACCTCGGTCCATATCTACCTGTTACTGGTGTGTAGTGTTCTCATCTGACAAAAGGAAGAAAATATCATGTGGTGGCTTCCTCAGATTAAACAACAAAATTAAGTTCAGAGGAAATGGCATGCTGTAAAATGTTGTTTTATCTCTGAATATTGTACTGAAATTAATAAATACACACTACTGACATTAAACAAAAGTACTGCAGCACTGGAACTAACAGCTCCGCAGTAAGCGCTTCATTTACAGATTAATAATGTAGTGTGTAAAGGGTCAAAACCCAAAGACATTTGATTTACTGTCACAGAAATAACACCTCACATCTATAAAGTGAAAACAAATCACTGGTTGGCACTGCTGTTAGAAGAGAATTACTTAAATATAAATAGTTAATCAGCAATATAAAATGTTTGTTTCAGCTCTAAAGGAAGAGGCTACATGTGAAAGACATCACTAGGTGAATATAATCATACAAGTGACTCAAGAAAATTAAACTATTAAATTTGATCTGAACTACACAAAATATTCCCCAGCAAGATGTAACCCACTCATCCTTACAATTAATTATTTACAATACATGAACATTTCTGACAACAATCAAAAGCTGTGAAATACTCTATGCAAAAGGTTAGCAGGGGATTTGTTCTATTGTTTACTTATAAATCCAGTTAGGCAAAGATCACATGTTGAGACAAACACAAAATACTGGATACGTACTGCTCAGCAGAAGTGATGATGTGCTGCTTCTTAGTCTTTACAAAGTTTGTTTGGATATTATTATACTTGAAATTTCATAGCATATATCTTTAGCACTAATTACATTCTAGTAGCTGATAGGCAGCTCTGTAGTTGCGTAATTATTTCTCAGGATTTGTTTATGCAATGTTCATTAGGGTAGGGTAATACGTATTATGAAAACACCTTAAAATATAATAAATAAATTAAGGTCTTTGGCCTGTTTGAGGTCAAAAATTAAGTGTCACATGAAAAGCTCTGGTGGACAATGGTCACTTCCTCCCCGATTTACCACCTCTCTACAACTGACTGTTGTGTGTGTTGTATCTGTGATGCATGGGACAGCCTGAAGGGAGGAGGCTGCTCTGCGTGACCCTTGTCGATGGCCTTTTAAATCCACAAGTTGTTTGACCTTTGATCCCTTTAATTGTTGCTCTGTGTCCTCACAGCCATTGGGGATTTTCTCAAAGACACCTGTGATAATCTGCTGTTTTGTTTTCATTGTGACACACCCTCCTGATCTAATGCCATTAATTCTTTATGAAATGGACTAGAAGAATTAAGTCGATCCTTTGCTTAAGGGAGTCATTGTGCCAATATAAAATATTACATTACTAGTAATACTCCTACATTTGACAACCTATCTATCTAAAAATATGGAAATATTACTAAACAAATATACTTACAGTATCAAAATTTGAAGTATTCAGAAAATTGCCCTCCCTCATACATATGTTATTAAATAGCCTATGACATAATTAGTGTGTTAATCCTGTATGTGTAAGAAGTGTTTTACTGTTGTAGATGGTTGAAGTGGCTCTATAGTTTTAATTATTTTATATAATGTAGAGTCCAGTGGTTCACCAACTAAGCGGCTGGGCCAAGTCCACAGTGTCACACAGTAAGTCTGATGGGTTGCTCACTGGGTAAGAATGGGTTGGGGTGATAATCTGCTAAACTTCATTCATTTTTTGACTTGTTTCTATTTTTTTTTTCTTTTTGTGTGACATGTTTAGAAAGTCAGTCTTTGGTAGAATTGCTGTGTGACAAAATGTGACAATGAGCCTCATCGGATGATGCTTTTTGTTACAGTAAAGTATCACAAGCTAAAGCAGTTAGGGACCTCTGTCTTCTCCTTTCTTAATAAATGTAAAAGTTTTTTGATATATTTTTTTTTAATGTTAAAGCCTAATCTGAAAAGAGACTATAGCTAACAGGTAAATGTGGTGATACAAAAAGTTTAATATTAGCCCTTGAAATGCATTAACTGTAATTTAACATTATGCTCGAATAAAGCAGAGATGTGTCAGAAATCAGCAGTTGAGAAAACACATTTAGATACTTCTCACCACTGTAGACAATAATTACAACAGAAACAAAAACACTATGAATTTACTCACTATTTTGGTGACGGTAAAAAAACAACAAAATCAGAGTCTTTGGAAATGTCAGAAAAACGCTCCTGATTTCAATCTTAAACTGGGCTGGGGGTGTATGGGTGATCAAAGCTGGATAAAGAGGTTGTTGACCTGCTGGTTTGCTGAGTTTAACCTCTTGGCCTCGTTTTGATGAGAGCTCAGAGGTCGTGACTCAGTGAGGAGGGGTCAAGGGGACGTCTTCCATGGGTGGCCAGACAGGAGGATGAAGTGTGTCGTCCATCCTCGGCAGGCTGTGGAGATTTATGTCCACACGTGCACACTCAGATGGACACACACAGCTAACCTAACAGCTAATTTTTAAATCTATGCAAGAATGCACAGGCAGTGTGACCACACAGGTTTAAAGGAATCTCTTGACTTTTCGTTTTTTGTCACATTACCACAATAGCTCTTAAATGTGTGACAAAAAGATCATGCATGGGAATGCTCAGCTGAACCTCTCTCCACAAATGTACATTGTCTGAAATTTCTTCTTCTGTCGAAAAGTCATCCACTCACTGGTTTCCCACAAAAACAGTCTAGTGGGTGCTATTGAACATTCTGCGAATTATCCCTCAACTTTCTCAGACCACTGACAGAGGGGCGCCAGGCTCAATGGGAAAACAGCATCTTATAGATTGCGATATAAAACCGATCCATCCAGACAAAGACAAAGGCACAAAACATGGCTAGAAATCAGCCATGAGTATGTCATGGCACGCTGGAGGGCCTGACTGCTTAATTAGACATATAAAAAGGCTGGGTCAGACAGAGCAGACAGGCAAAGAAAGGCAGGCGAGATGAGGCCCTTCAAACTGTCTGCATCACACTGTGGGTGTGTATGCGTGTGTGTCTGGATAGTGGTGTGAGAACGTGTGTCGTTTGCATGTCTCAGTCTTGACTGTGCAGGTCTGTGCTTAGGAATGTGTCTGGCACATGTGTGTATTGTGTTGAATTGTGTTGAAGTAATGAATAAACATGTTTGAGGTGACTGGTGGTCCTCTGTCACGGTGGAGGTAAACACGGTCACCTGAATCATTGAAAATGACAGAAGCTTTAAGTCCTGGAAGAAAATCCTTCTCTGTGCCAGGTGCTCCTTTTCTTCATATTACTTATACTGGAATAAAAATACTGCCTGTACTTTAAACCAGAAGCCTAGAACATACATGCAACACAGAGGGACATCAAACTGTCAGATCTTAGTCTTTGCTCATTTTCACAACTAAAGGTTAAGATGTTAAAGTTGTTAACATCCCTAAATTAAAGTTCTCCGTAAAATTGTTCATATAACACAATGTCTGAACAAATCATTGGTGAAAGGGAAACGGACGTAGACAACAGACATCTCTTTGTTTTAAAGGTGAACACTGATTATGTGCATTTAGTCTGTTCACAGGCGTGGTGTAGTAGTACTGCTGTCTCACATCTGATAAATCTGGCCCATATAAAATTAAGATGAATAATCTGGCATAATCTTGGCAAATAACTGAACCTGCTCTACATCCATTCAGCATTGGCATTATTTAAACTCTGAAACAAAAATGCCTGTAATGATTGATATTCTCTGTATTTATAGTCTTTTGCTGAAAACTAACATGACATGAGATGTATTTGTCACCAGCTTTTATTTATTCTCATATTTTGACTGTCACTTCAGCAGAGCACCCTCTGCAGGTTAGTAAATATCATATGACTTCTTTCCACTGCAGTTAATGAGCTTTTATTGACATTTCAGAACCTTTCCCAGCATGAAATATCTGCACTGCTGCATGGGGTTTTTATCTGTTGTTTGAACGTTAATCTGCATGGATGTGTGTATGTGCACATGCTGCAGACACACTGGTCTGGCCTACTGTTTAAACTATACAAGTGCACAGGAAAGGATAAAGAATGTGTCTCAAAAAGTCATTAATGGTGAAAACAAGTCAGAGCCACTTATAATAATCACTTATTCTTACTCACTCATTGTTGCTTGTGAGCAGACATGTCGCAGTCAATCTGAAGCGGAGTCTGAGGGTGAGAACCGACTGGGAGCCCTCCATCCCAGCTGCAGCTATTTGTTGTCTGTGAGACACAGAGAGGAGGTCAGAGGTCAAATAAGTTCACAGGAACTCAGGGCTTTCACATGTTAATGCTTCTGAGCAGCACAAGAAAAAAAAAAACCCAGAGAGGTGATTATAACGTTGTCAGGACACAGTCACAACCTCATGCTTGATGGACACATCTACTTAACTGGTGGACATGAGGGACGTTGGCCAAATGTTTAAAATTATTAATGTCCTTCAAAATGACATGAAAATATGGACATCAGCAAACACTAGTGACATGGAAGAGAAAATATGATCAACCAATTGAGTCCAAACTCACCCAAAGCCACCAGAGCACTGGAGAGGTCAGCTGGCTTTGTCAAAACAATTAAGATAAGATATAATTATGGGCTGAACACATACCTCGTGTACAGTGCTAAAATAAAATTTTGAGGTGCCAGTGCTTTGAATATTCAAATTTAATGTTACAACATGCTTTTCAAAGGGAAATATTGTTTTTTTTTTTTTACCCTACCACATTTATCTGACAGCTGGAGCAACTAGCTACTTTACAAATTAAGATTTTACAAGTAAATGCATCTCATAAAATCTTATTGTTATGGATGAAACTACCCAACAGGATCTAAAATAGTTAACACTGGCTTCACCTCAACCTGCTACAGCACTAAAATACTAATTAAAAATGAATGCATCCATATTAACAATCCATTAGCGTGATATAATATGATATGAAGCATGAAATGCTTCTACTTTCAATACCTCCAGTACATTTTGCAAATATTCCTCTGCATAATTAAAATTTCAGTTAAGATTTTAAAATCCAGAACTTTTTTTAATATATTTTCTTGTAAGAGACAAGCATATTTTGTTTTATTGTTTAATCATCTAGTGACAACATGTGTCACAAGGCATTATGGGATGTTCTCGGAGTTTAGGATGCCGATCACGTAATTGCAACACCTCAAGTCCGGGTTTTTACCAGGGACCTTTCGTGCATGTGATAGGCTATATCTCCCTCTCCTCATTTCCTGTCAGTCTCTGCTGTAGCCTATACAATACATACAAAAACGTCCCCAAAATGACACACACGGACACACACGTCTTACCCACATCTGTGAGAGATAGTCTCACAAAAACATGGACAACACAAACACTCTACAATCGTGGAGTTTTGGCCACAATGTTTAATCACATGAACTGAAACAGAATCTGAATTTGCTAAAAGGAGATTCCCATGCAGTTGATTTGAAGATACAACTTCAGTTCAGAGTGCCCCCAGCTGGAGCTCCACAGCACTGCAGGACAGGGGGTCCGACAGAAGCATCTTGATGCTTAGGGTTTCATTAGATCTCCTAAAATAATCAAATCTAAACAGATTTTTTTTTCAACCTATTTAAATAAGTTTTGAGTAGAGAAAGCTTATGATTACAATGACTTCTGAGTAGAGTTTTAGAAATCCTGACATTCATGAAGTCATAATTCTCAAAGCTCATAATTTGGCTGAAACCAACATTTCCTGGCTTTCACAAGCAAGTCAGTATGAAATAAACAGAGAATATTAAAAACACTAATAATATTAATTGTAAAATAAAAATGTGCTTAATTTTACCAGTTTTCATTAGCACTGGTTTACACTATTACTGTTACACAGAACTATATTTATTTTTTATTTGCTGTAATTGTTTTGGTGAAATTTTTGATCATTCCTCTCTTCAAGTCTCAAAGTAAAATAAGTAGAGGTGACTCTGTAGGTGACCTGCTCACAGATCAAATTAAAAGTGCGACAACTTATCACTCAAAAGACAAACAGGTTGGGAACCACTGCATTGGGAAATAGTGTGATGTGATCTATAAAATATAAAACAAAAAAAAAAAATCATTAAGAAACGATCAATGCATTAGTTTAATTTCCAATGTGATCAAATGGCTCCATTGTTTCTTAGGTTTGATCATATGCTGCTGAATTACGAGAAAACCCATCAGTTAATCCTATTCCCACGATTGGTTTCCAATTCAAGAGCCATCCTCCATATTGCCTTTTGGTGGGTTCAAATTATAAACTATTTGTCTCTCTGTTTTCACACGCCTGCCTGTCAATCAGTCCTCCCACCCCCAGTGCAAATTGGTGCAGTGTGAAAACAGCCACTCCCTGTGCCCTGTGGGTCTAATTGGCTCAGATTAAAGAAGCCATTATATCGGTGGAGCTGATCTGAGAGCTGGGCTGCTGACTGCAGGCAGCCCACACTTTTATCATGCTGAGAAACCGATACAGCTGCATCCAGCTGCTCCACCTTCCACATACACTCACTTTTTACAGAGATTTTTCAGTCATGGCAGAATTGCATTAAAAAATAAGTATGTGAGAATGTAATTACTGTTTATTACTGAATAATAATTCTATTTATTACATATTAACCAGTAACCAGTAATGTAATCTATGGAGTTTATAGATTAAATTACAATGATACCTGCACACTATAAGTTGCTTTGATTAATTGGTTCAGCTGATTGATTATGGTACACTGTAATGTGTATCACATGTGAGAAGACAGAAGAAGAAAAGGAAAGAAGGAAAAAATAATAAAATTCATATATTTAAATCACAAATCCTCTAGATCTTCACACAGTGACACCCTCTTACTACAGTTATGTTCTTTACCAAAATGTTTTGTTTATCAAACAAAATTTTTTTCAGCTGATGAATGACACAGTATCTCGAATATGATTGACAGTTCAGCCTATTGCAAACATAAACATCCTGTTGGGCTAGAAAAATAGAGCACCGAGTGATTTGTTTATTACTAATCCTACACTGCACATTTATTTTTGTTCTGCTTAGTGCTTAGTCTGATGACAGTTTTTTTAATACACATTTAAAGCTACTATTTATAATGTATGTATGTATATGTATTATTTGATTAGAATACTTGATTAGGTTTAATTAAAAACAGTCAGGCTGTAAGCTAATCTGAAAAAAAGCAGTACCCACACTACTTTGTTGTTCCCTCTTTCTTTTGTAGAGAAGTAATTGAACAGATAACCTTTGGTTCACATACAGCAATCACTGGCAATTAAAGATGTTTGTAAAAGGAAATAATTTTGAGTTCCTTAAGCTAATCTTATCTAGGGCAGAACAAAGTTTTTTCAATCACACACTTTATTATGAGATTGATTACTAGATCTGTGATCAATGGATAATGAAAAGACCAATGCAACACAATAACACCTGACAGTGTGTCCTGTAACTCCTGGTCATCCACAGGCTTTGTAGTAATTTCTTTTTTCATTTTATAAAAATATTAAATTTTATTTCAATATCTGTTTAAAGCTGTTCCTTTATTTTACATAAATATATATTATACATATTTGAAATATGTTAAAATCTCTAAGGAATTTGTCATGAGGATTTTTAAAGGCAAATTAAGTATAAATCTACAAATGTTTGCATCTCATACCATTTACTACATAAACGTAAATACAAGAGCCATCATTTTTTAGCAATGGGAAAACACCTATTCTACTATGTTTAATGTATTTCTGGCACTATGGACAACACATATACACACACATACACACACACATACACACACACATACACACATGGTACGCGCCTGAATATTGTCGAAGTAATACCAAGGGTAGAAGGGGGCACCGCACAGACTCCAAAGGCACAAAACACTCTGCGTTTGGTCAAATTGGAATTCACAACAGAGAGAAGCCACAAAGGTTGTTTGTATCCCAGTGAGCGGAGACGTTGGGGTGAAGGGTTGTGGGTAAAGCTTACTGCTGAGGTTCCCAGCCAACTTGGCACGCCTTTCCAGCTTCTTCCCAACCTTCTGTCTTTTCACTGTGCAGACAAACAGAATCTTGTGAAATCTTGAACTAACTATCTAATTATTACTAATATGTCCAGTCCAAATCATCTTCTCTGAAAATCTGGCAGAAGAATCACAGGATATCCAGTCTCTCTATGTAAACTGTGTACCACACAACCTGGGAAAATTTGTTCATGTCCTAATAAGATAAACAAACTTGCAACTGATTAGTCGACTGACAAAATTAATTCAATTAATTAAAATTAATGTCCAACCATACTGATAACAGAATAGCCATTTAGGTCATTTGTCAAGCAAAAATCTCCTGATTCCATAGCACCCTACACTACTCCAGTCATTATACCATTGTACTTCGAATATATTTGTTATGGGCTGTTGCTGAACAAACCGTGCAATTTGAGCTTGTGATGGGTCTTTACATTGTTCTGATATTTTATGAACTGATTAATATGTGACAGATTAAAGGAAGACAAGAATAATTCTGCTCACTCCAGCTCACATTTTCTATATTAAGACATTTTTTAAAAATTACCTATAAAATAATACACAGTGAAACTAAAGCATTGGTTGCATCGAGCAACAAAGCAAAAACAATTACACCTCATTCCCTTTGAATCTCACCTCTCCCTGCAGTTCATACCAACGGTCATTTTTGGGTGTCACGGACCTTGCACTTGGGATTTGGGGAGGTGGACCCTCAATTAGCAAGCCACGTGTCGTTTGGAAAAAAGAGGAACTCCATGAGGAGTCCTTAAAGACTGGCCTCTGCTCTCTCTACTTTGACCCTGTGACCTCAGGGTCATGGGCCACAATAAACTCCCATCTGGAGCTGTGTTATCGGCTCTATGACAAATGGGACGGACACCAACCTTCTGCATTCAGACTGAGCTGCGTGACGCTATTGAAGGCCTGAGAACTATGGTCCTGCTCCAACAGGGACATCTCTTTGAGCATCCACCCAGCTTTATGAAATCACCCTCTGATCGGGTCTGATAATGTGGATTCTTTTTTTTAATTGAGCTCGAACAGAAGGAAGGAGGGTTGCACACATATACTGCACACTAGGGGAGCTGCCTGGAGCAACTACAATCCTGCATTTTTGTCCACTAAAGCAGCACTAACATGGATCTGTTTCAGGCTAAATGCCTTGTCTGCTCCAATGAAACAGCTCTCACACGTGTTGCATTCATACAAAACTAACATACCAGTTGTGGAATGCTGTAAGTACAAATAGTCAAATAATATAGTTAAATGCAATTCTGAGGTACTGAAACTCAGATGTAAATACTGAACCTGTTATATTTATTAAAAAAATGTTACTAACGATTATATGTTTTATTAATAAATTGAACCTGCAAAAAAAATTATAAGGTTTTATCATAAGTTCACATAAAATAAGACTTTTTAGGCCACAGGTATAAATAATTATAGTATCCTCACCTGTACCAACTGCAATATTAAAGTGATGCACAAATCAGTGTGCTGATAATCAGAGTTTAACAATATACATTATTCTAAAATGGGCAATTCTGAATAATAAGTACTTTTAGTACTCTATATATACATTCATGCTACAATGTCTATTTGAATTTAAGTATTTTTTATAATGCATGATGGTTTCTTAACGACAGAAAATAAGAGTACGCTATTACATTTTGGTATTTCTACTTTTGCATTTTAAAAGATCTGAGGGATCATCACTAACTTCAAATGAAGGCTTAGATAGCTGCATATGGCAGGAGATTAGTGCAGGTCTTCTTCTATGTTTAGTCAGCATATCCTAAAAGTGTTCCACTGAACCGCATTGTTTAGGAATTAAAAGTTTGACGAACAAAAACAAAAAAACAACATAGCATAGACAAATTTTGTACCTGGATAAAAATGCTGCTTGAGAATAAGTAAATTTACAATAAGTTAACAGAGATATTTTCAGGTTACAAAGACTAAAAGCAAAGTGTGGGCCCTTTGTTTACTATTGGTTTTTCCAATAGCATATGAACAGAACAAGTAAATTCACACACAGAACTGCAAGAGTCAAAGCTGAAGCATCCAAACAACATTCATACAGAAACAACTGCTCCTGAATATCTCCAGTCCATCAGACATCTCACTAAGGACCATATCTTGGTAGCAGCTTTGTTTGTCACAGCCTCTCGGGTTGCTAATATGGCAGTGATCAAAATATTTTGGAAGGCCTCAGCTGTGATACTTCACTGTTACCCGACATTTTGCCATGTTTCCAACAAATCACGGCACAATGATGCCATCTGGTGGCTGAATGACTGTGGCTCTGACTTCTCCACAGCCTCTTACAGGAGCAGCTACTGATTTGAAACTGTTATTAGAGTAAAACACTAATTCAAATTCACATACACACAGACAGAGCACAAAAATATCCCACACAGTAACAAACACTCCTCTGTTAGATGTTTATTTGTCCAAGTTAAACAACGTGTTTGTGTTTCACTACCGGCAGGTAAGCTAGCTCAGTCACCTGCGCCAGGTAAACACAGGTAAACTCTATATTCGCATTGTTTTTTCCTGTTGTGCATTATCTGAAGACTTTACATGCAGGACATTGACAACTTTGGCCTCTAAAAACACATATTTACAAACATATATTGACTTACTTTCTGTGTTCCTTTTCTTTCTTGCAGGTTGTTTTCTCTCAAGTTTCCGGCGGCGTGACCCGACAGTGACGTAACAGGTGTCAGTGGTCACGTGATCTGGGTTGCCTAAAGTTAGAAAAGTTAGAAAGACCAAAGTGACACAGTCCTGTTCAGTTTGATTATCACTTTCCATGTTAGAGGGAAAATTAATTGCACCGCATTGCATTATTGTTATTGTTTTGAAGGACTGAGTTGCAGGTGGATTGTTTATTTATTGTTGTTAATTGTTTATTTGTTAGTTTGACTTTGGGCTTTTTGTTTGTTGTTGTGTGCATATCACTGGAGGTGCTAATGTACATAGGCATAGCACTATTTGAAATGACGCCCACACTCAGTGCTAAGGGTAAAATAAACAAAACAATTTATTCTTTGCTCTGTTCTACAAAACTTTATTACAACATAAAGCTGACGAACAAAACAGTGTCTGCTGAAAAAGTATGGTTTCTCAGAAAAATACGGATGGCAACAACAGGTATGAAAAGTAATGTAATGAATGTATAGTACTTATTGACTGGTTCCTAAAGTTGATGTGCTTTGGAGTTGGATTCTTTGAAAGAGCAGTGACTTACACTACTCCTACAACACACTGGACACAAAAATCTGTTGGATACAAAGGTCATGAAGACATTAGCACCATTTCATTTAAAAAAAAAAAGATCTAAGAAGGAGGACACTTAACTTTCTGAACAGCAATTGATTCTTTCTTCTTTTTTTTTTTTGCCAAAATGACTCATCAAATAATTAAAGTGTTGTTAGGTCTGCCAGTTAAAACAATAATCCTTTAAAATCTTCTTAAATATAGTAGATATTTAAAAATAATTAAAGTACATTAATGTTTAACTCCCTAAAATAACAAAGACAAAGGCTTTCTATGCACTCAGGCTTCTTGGCTAACATGATGTTTAGCTTGGCCCTCGTCTCTTTGCTTTTGTGGTTTATTTTGGATTGTTTGAGCATTCACTGGTAAAAGCACTCCTGTTTTTTTTTATATATATATATATATACTTTGTCACGTTACAACAGCAGAATCTAAAGAAAAAAAGACCAGGAAAGTATGACTTAAAACTTGATGTCCCAATATTGTGGTGTCTCTTTAGTAGCTTCAAATTCGTCTTCTATCACTGCAAGGTTGTTGTTGGTTGGAGATGTCACTTCAAGCTGCTGAATTGGGCCTCCAGCCTCTGAAAAGAAATAGAATTGATTAAATCCTCAGTATTTTACTGTGTGTCATATGTAAATCCTTAAAAAGTTATGCATAATATCCATATTTTATTTACTTTTTGTCTCTTGCCCTTGTTGGACTAAATTTCTGTTTTTTGTTTTGGTTTTCTTGTTTTTAGGACTATTTGTGCAGATTGTATGTGACAGAATAAAACCAAACCAAACTAACAATAAATCATCCACATACTACACACTATAAATCCAATTAATAATCACTTTCATATTAGACATAGTGCACAGGAGAATCACTGATGATTGGTGGTAGGAAATAAAGACTCTAAAGGGTAACCTCAGGGTTAAAATATTCTCTTATCTTACCAGGGATGCACAGGATTTGGGGCCTCTCCCACCTGCCTCCAGACAGACATCTGATCAGAGGATTTAGTCTCTGTTGGAAACCACTGCCACAGTAATAACGCACCACAGCACTGGTCTCATATCTCTGGCGTATTTTTCCAAATATGGAGGCGTTTCTGACTTTTGGTGGCAGACCACAAGAGGCTGTTGGAAGAGTTCAGACACTTAAGGTCCTTCTCAGGGTTACATAAAGAATTGCTTGTTCTAACTGGTGGAATATACTGAAATTTGTGGGTGTACGAGCCCCGACCACCACATGGGGGAGTTAAAACCACACTGAAGCATAAATGATGAACCCTTAGTCTCTTTCATATTACTCACAGGTGCCTTTCTTGCAGGTGTAGGCCAGGTGATAGTTACAGGGCACATCACTCCAGCGCCCGTCATCGTGCCACACCATCACCACACAGTCCTCTCCAGAGAGAAAATAGCTGTCTGGCTGCCCTCTGTACCAGTTCTCATATAGCTGTAAACATGGAGAAATTAGATTTCCAACTCTGTGGCACTAATGTTTGACTAAAATTAGTTAAGCTTTGTTTTTAGTGGAATAATCTCTAAAATATTAAAAATGGAATCAAATCAATATGTGCCAGTCAGGGTGCAGGTTTTCTCAAGGCCTTGAAAAATGAATATTATAGTAAGTGTGTGTGTCATCTTGCTAAATGTTTGGTAAGGCTTTTAATGTTTTTCATAATAAACTTCTGTTTGGAAATGCTCCTCGATCTGAACAGTGTTGGTCTGCTGTGATGCACTGTGCAGTGTTTGGTGTGGATTTCTTTTGGACGAGCTTCATCATGCTCCTGGATTCTGATATTCCTCACCAGTGGATTCCCATCAGACCAGCGGAAATCATCCTCGATGGTCTTATCATTCAGACCAGTCCACTGATATTCTTTGTAGTTGCCTGGCAGCCATGACAGAAATGCATTATATAAGAATCCATAATTTAATTTAGCTCAATATGTACTGGCTTCTGCTGTCAGGGTGAACCTACTGTTGATGTAACTTTGTTCCTCAGGGGTCATGATGGAGACCAGATGAGCTCCCTGCATGCGACAGTGCTGCTCTGCGACCTCCCAGCTCAGACGCTGGCTGAAGTGACGATAGCAAAAACCGTGAAACTTATCCCAGCCTGGTTCACATCGCTCCAGGTCTGGAAGAAGCACAGAGGAGGAGAAAGGAGGTAAAAAAAAATTAAAAAAAACATACTGTAACTGCAAACATAAACATGTGAACTGCCCCAGTGGTGATTTCTCTAAGTAGGAGCATGGACAGATTAATGGTCATACCCACAAACTCACCAGTCTGACAGAAGTCTCCTCCATATGTTGGCAAACAAAGACATTTAATCTGTCCCCCCTGGTCTGTACAGGTGCCTCCATTCAGACAGGGGTCGTCCACACAGGCATCTGAAACAAACAGAGGGCAGGATTAAATTATTTTCCTGCAAGTATAAATAAAAGCAAGAAAAAAGGTGGATTTGGTGTATCAAAAATATTCAGTGAGGAATACATCAGCTCACAAGACAATGTTATTGTAAAAATAATGAAATTCTGTAAAAAATCTATTGTATATACATATTTATATGAATGTGTTTATGTTTAATTAAATGTATTTGTGTATGCAGAAGAAAATAAACATGAAGAAAAACACAATCCAGGACACATCTTCAGATTAAATACTGCCAAGGCATCATGATCCACAAGCCCACAGACGCCAACAGAGGCCAAACGTCACGGTGTCAGAGTCTTCAGGTCCAGCTTTTGCAGCAGGTTGTGGTGGGTTTTCCCAGGTCGTCTTTTTGTCTTCGTCTTCCCCTCTTCTATAATCATCTTTTTCTTGTGTAGTATGGAGCATTAAGGATGTCAAATGATGCTACACTGTGTAACTGGGTCCCACAAGTGAAAAATGACCTAAAGGGACACGTCATCCAAAACATAACTCAACTTTTATCATAATAAACATAGTTTCAGTTTGAGTTTTGGTGTTGCATTCTCTATTTCACCCTTTAGTGCATAACACTAAATAGTGTGTTTATCATGTCAACACATTAAACTTACATATCCCAACACTGTTTCTTTGAAAATGTATAATTACACACAATAATCAACTAAACATGTTGTGATCTATTGTGATATTAATCTCTATCAAGGTATTTTGTCTGTTTCTAAACAAACAATATTTGTTTTGTGTTTTGGTTAAAGTCCTAAAGAAAAAAAAAAGGGTTTGAGCTCCAGACAAATTTTCTAAATTTGTAAATCAAAATGGTGGCATGTGTGTTCAAAATGAAATTGAAACATTTAAGAAGTGGAATCAGTTTGTCTGTTTCCTTTGACACACCATAAACAAGAACTCTGTGGTGTCTGTCATTATACTGAACACTCACATGCTGCTATTTAGACAGCTCTTTCTGAGACAGTGTGTGTTTGAATCAAAATAACTGCTTTGCACAAGCCTAATGGCAATAATATGCACCCAACGAAAAACCATCCACCAGCTTTGCTAAGAAATACACAGCTGGAGTTTAGAAAAACTTTACCCAGTTGTCAGAAGGAAAAATGAAACCTTGTGCTCTTACCCATGTTGACATTTTTAGAATAATCAAAGATTTTCCAGGTTTTTCAAGTTTGGAGAAATTCTCAGACATTCTCAGATGTGTTATGTATATAAATAAGATTCCCTTGACTCGTTCTCTTTTCTATATTAGAATGGTGACCGCTTTCCCCCAGTCCACCCCTGCTAACTACCGAGGGAACAATAAATATACATTATAAACTAAAAAATGTGAGGCTGAGGGAAAGCAAAATCTCGGACGTATAAACTGATGGCGAGACAAGAAGCAAACGTCGATAAGTTGATTTTATCATTCTTAAACCTAAAAAACACAATACTGTACAAATTGTGAATGGTTGTGGTTAAACAATAAACCATGATGTGACTATGACACATTAATGACTCATAGAGAACATGAAAATATATCATTATAAGACATCAACATTTATCACCGTCTGTGCTTTCACACATAACATTCCTCTGTGTCATACAACTAAAGTCTTCAAATCTGTGAAAGAGAATTCTTGATAATCTGAAAGTTGTGGACTACATATAAAACATTATTGCTATTGCATTGGTCAGTGCTATTACATCCAATGTAAGTGTTGTCACAGAAAAAGTCCTTTAATCATTTTACTACAGAGTATTGCAAAAAAAAAAAAAGAGTTCTGACAGCAGGAAGAAAATGATTGTGAAAAGAATCATTTCTGCTTGTTTGATGAAGAGAGTCATTATCTGAAAGTAAAATTTACTATGAAAAGATTTATCAGTGCTATAACCATCCCTCTTGCAGGAAAGCCTTGTAGAGTAAACACTGAAACACTCATTCAAACATAACAATATATTAGAGTACTTCACAGAAGTCAATCTTTGGATGAAGAGGAGGAAAACATCATGCACAAGACTGGATTACTGTCAAATGTCAGATGGGAGTTGTCCCAGTGTAAGTATCTTGAAGGGGGGTTGGGATCACAAAGAGAGAGGTGAGTGTTTTAAGGTGAAAGTGGAGGAGTCAGAAGGGTGAGTGGGCTTTCTGAGACAAGTGAAACAAACGTGGAAAGTCATTTGAAAAGGAGGGGATGTGTTTTACAGAAAATGAGGCAAAGGCAGGTTGGGGCAGAAGACAGACCAGGAGTTTTAGTGCATCATTGCGTCGAGCAGCAAGAGGACGGATAGGCTGATGAGAGTGACTTTAACATTACCTGAAGCTTTCCCTGCACCGCCTACAGCTGCCCTCTCATTGGGCAAGATAAGGAGGGTGGGTGGCTGGGTGAGACTAAACTCAGCATCCAGCAGACCATGATCCACTCGTGGTATGTGGTGCGTCACCTGCTGAGGCTCTGCCGTCTTGTGGAAAACAGTTGGTGTTGATGTGGTTGGGCTCCAGGTGCGTCTGGACCAGTGTGTGGTAGTCATGATGGTGCTGAGGGCCATTTTTGTGGTAGCAGCATCGGACTTTGTACTTGAGAAGTATTTTGGACCTGCTGTAGAGGTAATGGAAGATGTTTTAGTGCTATACTCAATATCATTCAGAGATTCTTGGGGTCTGTTTGTGGTGGTCAACAGAGCCCAGTTGGATATTGTAGAATGGAAAGGAAAGACAGTGAAATCTTCCTTATGGGTTGTGCCAACAGGGGCAATGTTGGCATTTTCTGCTAGAGTGGGAGCAACGTTAACATGTTCTTCTCCAGTTGGGGCAGCATTAACTGTCTCTTCATGGGTTGCGTCAATGTTAGCTTCCTTTTCAAGAACAAGAGTTGGGGCAATGTCAACTTCCTCTTCAAGGAGAGGATCAACGTTAGTCTCGTCTTCAAAGGTTGGAGAAAATGTAGTTTCTTTAGCGGCAAGGTCTGGGTCAACATTAGCCTCTTCTTCAAAGGTTGGAGAAATTATAGTTTCTTTAGCGGCAAGGTCTGGGTCAACACTAGTCTCTTCTTCAAAGGTTGGAAAAATGGTAGTTTTTTTAGTGGCAAGGTCTAGGTCAACACTAGTTTCTTCTTCAAAGGTTGGAGAAATGGTAGTTTCTTTAGGGGCAAGGTCTGGGTCAACATTAGCCTCTTCTTCAAAGGTTGGAGAAATGGTAGTTTCTTTAGGGGAAAAGTCTGGGTCAACATTTGCTTCTTCTTCAAAGGTTGGAGAAATGGTAGTTTCTTTAGGGGCAAGGTCTGGGTCAACACTAGCCTCTTCTTCAAAGGTTGGAGAAACGATAGTTTCTTTAGGGGCAAGGTCTGGGTCAACCTCTTCTTCAAAGGTTTTAGAAATGGTAGTTTCTTTAGGGGCAAGGTCTGGGTCAACATTAGCCTCTTCTTTAAAGGTTGGAGAAATTATAGTTTCTTTAGGGGCAAGGTCTGGGTCAACACTAGCCTCTTCTTCAAAGGTTGGAGAAATGATAGTTTCTTTAGGGGCAAGGTCTGGGTCAACATTTGCTTCTTCTTCAAAGGTTGGAAAAATGGTAGTTTCTTTAGGGACAAGGTCTGGGTCAACCTCTTCTTCAAAGGTTGGAGAAATTGTAGTTTCTTTAGGGGCAAGGTCTGGGTCAACATTAGCCTCTTCTTCAAAGGTTGGAGAAATTATAGTTTCTTTAGGGGCAAGGTCTGGGTCAACATTTGCTTCTTCTTCAAAGGTTGGAAAAATGGTAGTTTCTTTAGGGACAAGGTCTGGGTCAACCTCTTCTTTAAAGGTTGGAGAAATGGTAGTTTCTTTAGGGGCAAGGTCTGGGTCAACATTACCCTCTTCTTCAAAGGTTGGAGAAATGGTAATTTCTTTAAGGGCAAGGTCTGGGTCAACATTTGCTTCTTCTTCATGACTTGGGAGAATGTTAGCTCCCTCTTCAAGAGTTGGGTCAATAGTGGCTACCTCTTTGAGGACAAGGGTTGGGGCAACTTTGACTTC